>NC_056750.1:863409080-863619080 GCF_019279795.1 Protopterus annectens
ATTTAATAACAAAGGGTTAGAAATAAAAAATCGAAAATTAATTAGGGACACCAATGATTACAAAAACAAGAGGGTTTATACACATTTTAAAGAATATAAAAACATGAAGCGATCAGTCAAGTTTGCTGAGACAGGTACAGGTAATAGGGATAAACACAATTCTTTTAATACCAACCCTAGTATACAACAAAGGTTTAGAAAGGATAATTCTGTTTACAACAATGGGGAAGGGTTTTTTTTAGAGGAGCCAATACTGAGAAGGTCGGAATGGATACGCGACCGTTACCGCCGTCAGCAATATCAACAGAACCAACATCACAACACAGTAGTACACAGGATGAACTCCTGGCACAGATAAACACTAGCCATTACAACACAATAGAATCTACAATTGACAATGCAACACATTATTGTTCAGACCTCAGTATTGACATTACCTGAGACAATGAATTTGTATTGTGAAAAAATGCACCAGGATAACACGCTCATGCAACAACTCCCACTTTAATAACTTTAAACGCACTTTAAAAACGTTTTTCGTCTTACTGAATAGTAAAACTTCTTCAGAAGAATATTTAAACATACACAAAAGTTAGCCTTTAAATAAACTTTCAATTAAATTTGGTGCCAAAATAAAAAAACGCCTCAATATGTAACACACCTTCTTAAAGCAATAGTAACCTGTTTTTCACAGACCTAATTAAATTTCAACATTGGTGTGACATACTAAAACATGCAAATAAATGGATTCAACCGAAGGGTTATCTTGAGTGAATCGCATTCAGGGCAGTCGAGTCCTACAAATGTGGAGGGGAAAGTACAGCACGCAGAACAAACATGGATGCAAGTAGGCACGGTAACTTTTACTAATGCCGAACAACAGGTAAATGATACCATTGACTCAGCACATCATGTTAGAACTGGCAGATTTAATCTTAACGGTACTGTCGGTGAAAATAACATCAATAGTTTTGGGGCATTTCAAGCACGAGAAGCAAATGACACCAATGCTAATAATGCTAAGAATAATGACAATATTAATAACGGAGTACAGTCTAGTCAATTGACTTTGAGTGAACCGACGCAGATACCAAACCTAAAGGATTGGCTCATTGCGTCGGTGGGTTTGCTTAATCCTAATCAAGAAGTTATCGAGCAAACTGATACCCAAAACACTGATATAATTTTGGCTAATCTGCTTAATGATCTAGATGCAAACATGTTGAAGTATAAAAAATTATCATTGGAAATTGAATATTTCTAACAATGTTTGCAAATAGAAATAGTACCGAAGGGTCTTCGAAGTTGGCGGTACCCCACAGGTTTAATTGCGGGTTCCCAGTTTCACAAAGACTTGCTTAATTCATTTGACCAGCAAGGTTTTCTTCTAATGCAGACAATGATTAAGCATTATTCTATCATCATGAAGGATTTGGGGACACAATAGAGAAATTGGATTCAACTATTAAACAACACAAGGATTTCTCAAGATACAAATATGATTACATATGAAGTTTTCAGAGTATTGAACAGCACATAGATAAAATGAGGAAAATAAAGATAAAAAAACTGGAGAGGGATAGGGCGCAATATGAAAAGGGTATAGCTTACCCTATGCAACCATCTACACGTTTGGCGAAATAAAAATCTAGACACTTTAGATGATTTTACAGATGAAAATGTATCAAACAATAATAACAATAATCATAACATTAATGCTAAGTGTGAACATGCCCAACCCTCATGTACCAGGTGAACAACAACAAAATCAACAACAGCGACAGGTCACAAATGATATAGAACAAAATCAAGTGAAAAGAAGTGAACGTTTAAAAGGTAATAATAATAATAACCCAAGGGAGGGAACATCAAATGGGAATACAATAAACAAAAGCAAAAATCAGGATTTTCGGAGACATCCACAGAGAAATCGATGGAACAACAAGAAAAGAAACCAGAACAACAGGAGATGACACAAGTTAATATAGAACAGAATGGACCTGTCATAATTAAAAATAATAAAAAGGACTTTGTTGTTTATAATTTTTCTTCTTTTCAGCTAACAGAGAGTTTGGTAAATACGCTTGCCAAGGGTTTAACTTTTGTGCCGTCCAAAAGAATGAATATAGCTGAGACAATCTGTGATTTCAAATTGTTTGTAAGGAAACTTAATTTGAACCAATTATTTGAAGCACAACAAGAGAATTTTAATAATAAATTTAGAACAGCAAGCTGTTATAATCCACCTTTACATCCTTCTCTGGCTATTTTTGAAAAAATATGTGAACTGGATTTTAGGAAGTTAAGTCAAAGTAGTATAAAATTCAGTGATAATTTAAGTAAAGAAGAAAGAGATGATTTGAACTACATGTTACATGCTAATATTAGAATAATGAGTCCAGATAAAGGTGGGGGTTTAGTTTTTATGGATATCTCGGACTACATGGCACATATTAAAGATATTTTGGCAACTGATGCTTATCAAATGGCATCTATTAATGAATATAACAAAGCGAATCATTTTAGTAAAAGCTTCATAAACGAGTTATTCATAGAAGCAAGAATTGATATTCAAACCTTTCTTTTTTGTCTCTGCCAATACCTAGAGTTCCATGTATATTCGGAGTGCCAAAAATCAATAAGAATTTACATAAACCCCCATTTAGATCCATAGTAGATGGGAGAAATTCCTCAACTTATGCATGTGCTAAATTTATAGATTCAATTTTAAAACGGTATGTAATGCAAGAGAAATGGATCATTAAGGATTCTTGGACTTTTTTACAAAGATTGAATAATTTTGAATATAATGATGACTTTAATTTTTTAACTATAGATGTTAGGGAGTTATACACTAGTATTCCCCATAACAAAGGTATTGAATGGGTAGGGGAAAGAATGCGTCAAAAACAAGCATCAGTCTCTGAGATTTCACTAGTTCAGGAAATCTTGGATATCATATTGTCATACAATTTCATCCTTTTTGACAAACATTACTATGTGCAAAAGAAGGGTGTAGCGATGGGATCACCATGTGGTTCAAGTTATGCTAACATGGTGATGTCGTATTGGGAGAATACTTATGTGTTCCCCAATGCTTTATTTCAAGAGGTTGTGAAAATGTATGTTAGATTTATAGATGATATTTTTGTAATCATCCAAGGAACAGAACAAATAGCAGAAAATTTGGTGGCTATGTTAAATCAAACAACTGAATTTCTGAGTTTTACACATACATATGATAATTTGTCTGTATCTTATTTAGACATTAAATTGTTAAAAAATAAAGAATTAAGACAATATGAAACTTCCATATATAGGAAACCTACATACTCGCACAAATCTTTGCATTTCACTAGTGCTCATCTACTTCATCAGAAGCGGTCAGTACTAAAAGGACAATTTGTTCGAGCGGCAAAAATGATAACCATAGATAAAGAATTTCAACTAGAATGTACTAATTTAAAAACTATGTTCTTAAACAGATCATATCCCTGTAATCTTATAGATGAAATAATGTATGAGGTGGTAAGAAAGCGATGCAATGGAGTATATATACCCATTCTTAGTGATTTAAATAGGACGGGGGTTAATCACACTAGTGAAGTTAATATGGAATCAACAAATAGTGTAGAATTGTGTCTTCAAAATGATGATAATTTTAATCTGGTCTGCAGTATGAATTTTAGTGTCGATGCAGAACATATCAGAAGGATTATAATAAAAAATTGGTCTTTATTGTGTGATGATTTCACGCTGAAATCTATATTTAATTTTAAACCTAAGTTGGTATGGAGAAGGACAAATAGTTTCAAACATTTGTTTCAGAAACAAAAAGATAGATTGGTAAGGAACCCGGGCATGATGCACTGTGGAGCCTGCTCCGTTTGTTATTTAATAGATACAGGGTATTGTACTAACATCAATGGATATAAAATTTATCTAAAAGGAAGGTATAATTGTAATTCAAAGGGAGTAGTCTACATAGCAACATGTCAGGGATGTCCATCATTTTATGTGGGAAAAACTGACTGGCGATTAAGGGACAGTCCTGGAACATATGAGATGTATAAATCAAGGTAAAGAGGCACATAAATATGTTCCCTGATCATAGATTTAAGTTTAGAGTAATACAACAAATACTCTCGGATGTAAGAGGGGGACCCTTTAGTTTACTTCTAGAAAAGTCGGAATTGTTTTTGCAGATTAGACTAAATTCATATGTTTTTCCTGGCATTAATCAAAAATGTTCTATCATGTGTTTGTTAAAATTGAGAAATTTAGATAGGTAGAAGTAAAGTAAAGTGTTTGGGCATTAATTTTGTATATAATTTTAAGAAGTTTTTAATAAAAGATGCATTTTTATGATCAAGTTTAAATAATAGTACAACAGTGTATATTAGCTCATATGGCATTTGCTTAAAATGTGTTATTTTTAAGATGTTTAATTGTAAGCACATTAATATAGGATAAAGGTAATTTAGTGTGGTGCTTGGTGAAAAAGAGCATGCTTAAATTTAAGATAAATTTAAGATACACATATCCTTTTTTGATACATTGTATTCATATTAACATGTAGTTTAGGCATAGAAAGTATATCAATTTATGCAGTTATATATTTATTTATTCATGTAACAATGATTTTCTATTGTTTTTAATTGGGTAGTTTTTTAACCAGATTTGATGTAGCTCAATGTTTTTTGAATCCATTTATTTGCATGTTTTAGTATGTCACACCAATGTTGAAATTTAATTAGGTCTGTGAAAAACAAGTTATTATTGCTTTAAGAAGGTGTGTTACATATTGTGGTGTTTTTTTATTTTGGCGTCAAATTTAATTGAAAGTTTATTTAAAGGCTAACTTTTGTGTATGTTTAAATATTCTTCTGAAGAAGTTTTACTATTCAGTAAGACGAAAAACGTTTTTAAAGTGCGTTTAAAGTTATTAAAGCGGGAGTTGTTGCATGAGCGTGTTATCCTGGTGCATTTTTTCGCAAGTTGGTTTTTGTTTTGAGAGTTCGTATGTAATGAATTTGTATTCCCTAGCAATGATACTTGTTCAGAAGCTACATTAAATAACAGAATGTATGAACACGAGACAAACACAGACCTCAATGGAGGCCACTGTTCTATTATAGTGGATGGAGGTTTCAATATGTATAATTTTACTGATACCATTTTTAGTTCTAGTTACGTTCCTCTTTTTAAGAAAGGTTTTACTTTTGTTCCATCTTTTAAAAATGACATAGGAAAGATTTTAATTAAATTAAAATTATATACAAGACTGTTGAATCTCAACATGTTTTTTGCAAATAACAAAGGTATACAAACAGATATAAGTCATTTTAAACTAAAAAGGAGTAGTACATTTATAGCTCCTCAGAACCCTATGATTTATTTGAAAAGTTATGTGAGAGACAGATAAGAAGAACATTGAAAAATGAAAAAAAATTCTGAGAATCTCACTTCTGTAGAAAAATTTTGTCTTAGAGAATTGACTAAGACTGACAAATATAGGTTTATGAAACCTGACAAGGGGGGGTGGGGTTGTTATAATGTCCAAAACAGATTATTTTAACAAAATGACTGTTATGTTGAGTGACTGTAGTACCTATGAAAAAGTGTCCAAACATGAGACCTACAGGCTTACACCAACATGGATTGGCAATTATATGAATTCCTGATGGACGGAGTTATTAGTAAAGAAGAATATGATTACTTAACAGTTGAGTTTCCTATTATACCATCCATCTTCGATATTCCTAAGATACACAAGGATACCAACAATCCACCTTTTAGACCAATAGTATCTGCAAAGGGGTCTAAAACGGAGGCTATAGCCTCGTTTATAGATGTTCACTGTAAAGAGACGCTAAATTATCTACCACATATACTGAAGGACTCCTGGCACTGTTTAGACAAAGTAAGAGAACATGTAACTGACATTAATTCTGACGTTCTTATGGTAACCATTGACATTATCAATTTGTTCACTGTGATACCACACAAATTAGGTTTAGAAATGTTCGAGGCCAGTTTATTGAAATTCAGTGGTATGAATACTGGGAAATGTAAACTTCTGGTGGAATTGATGGAAATAGTACTTGAGAATAATTACATCTACACTAATGGTGAATACATTAGACAAAGTACAGGGGTGGCCATGGGAGCTAGATGTGCCCCTATCTACACCAATTTAGTGTTAGCTTTTTGGGAAACAGAATATATTTTCACATCTAGTTACTGGCCAAACATTGTATTATACTTGAGGTACCTGGATGACATTCTCATTTTCTGGAAGGGTAACAAGGAAGAATTACTGGAATTTGAAACATTTCTAGGAACAACATCGACTTTCTTAAAATTCACCAGTCAAATCTTTGAGAACAAATGTGAATACTTTGATATATTATTTTATACTACTGATGGGGGGATTGAATCAAATATATATAGAAAGAAAACTTATTGTAACTCATTTTTGCATTACAACAGTTGCCATCCTTATTATCAAAAAAAGAATTTGGTCAAAGGACAGATAGTCAGACTCTCACGAATTGTAAGTGATGATGCAATATTTTATTCTGAGATTGAAAAACTTTGTAATATGTTTTCAGACAGGGGATACCCCCACAAACTTTTAAGTAATGTTAAAAATGAGATATATGCCAAAAAAAACCACCTATACAAACCTATAATTAAATTTGGATTCGACAGTGTTACAGTTGAAAGTAACAACAAGACTAGAAAGGACACTTTTATTTTACCTTACAATGAAACATCATTCAACATAGTTAATATCTTGCAAGAGACCTGGTTAGTGTTTTCATGAATAAGGCTGAATTAACAGACACTATAGGTAGTTGCCCTAAGATCACCTTCAGTAGGGGTATGAACCTGAAAGAACTCCTTGAGACAAGTACTAACAAGGATGTGTATAAAATGTCAAGGATGAGTAAATGTGGTTTGTGTAGGACTTGTAAATACATTAATGATGGCCCCTATGTTGCAATACATAATTATAGTAAAACCATTAGATGTCCTGGATACTGTAACTGCAACACTAAGATGGTTGTGTATCTGGCTACTTGCTCATCTTGTTCAGCATTCTATGTAGGAAAAACTATTAGAAAGTTGAGGGAACGTATAGTTGAACACATTAGAGATATAAAAAAAGAAAAAATTACGAGTTCCCTATATACATATAGGCAAAAATGCCAAAATTTTAAGAGATTTTTATTTTTTGTTATAGACAGAATTACATTAAACACTAACAAAGGGGGTGATGACAAGAATTTACTTGAGGCAAAAGAATGCCTATGGCAATTGAGATTAAATGCTAGTACCACACCAGGTATCAATGAGCATATATCTATAGCTAGTATACTAAAACACAAGTCACACTTCGTTTGATCTTGGTTACAATAATAATTTAACTGCGTTGGTTATTAACACTCAAGTACTTAATTTTTAGGCTTCTGAACATTTATAGTACAATTTTGTATCATTTTTTATCATTTCTTATCAATTATTTACAACTAACAGTTGGTCTACTTTACACATATTTATTAGAAATTTATTCAACAGTACAATATAAGTTCTTATGCAACAATATTTACATGTTATTTTTAATTCAAATTTGTATATATGTTGAATCTACAAGTCTTTTTATATCCAATACACAATGTTTTTAGGTATTCATTATCCATTTTAATAGTTTTATCCAAGCATACAGTATTATTTATGTATGTAGTGTGTCTTTGTACTATACATTATTTACACAGTGATATATTTTATTAGCAGGTTCCTATGTCTGATTTTGATGAGAATATTTTACTTTATAAGTCACTGGGTAGGCGTTGTGTTGTAATTAAAGTAATTAATTTCATTTAATTTACTAATTTACCAATTAACTATCTTGTATAAATGGATGTCAGTAAATGAAGCATTTAGTACTCTGATGATGCCCAGAATGTGTACGGGTGAAAGCCCTTAGTACTTGTATATTCTATAGTATTTTATTTATTTTCACCATTAAACTATGTTTCAGCATGGACACTGTGTCGCCTTTTTAGTTTTCATATTACAGATATAATATATACAAAAACAACATAAGCAACCATGACTAGACAACATCACAAATTCGAGTTACCCTGGTAACAGTCGAGGAAAAAATAAACAGTAATTGGATTACTAGATTATGTACATTCATGGTGAGAGTTAGCCAGGCTTGTTACAGTGCAGTTTAGTGCCAGATGTTGTTTGAGTTTAGCTTTGAATTGGCATAGGGAGGAGAGCAATAAAATTAGTAAAACATATATATATATATATATACATACACACACACACACACACACACACACACACACACACACACACACACATACTGTTGTAAGAGCTGGCTTCTGTAATCTAGTGAACACACACTTGCAGGAGTACAAGGAACAAGACATTTTCAAAATACATTTTAGATTTTTCAGCTGATCTTTTCTGAAATAGGAAGGGAACCATTGGGCTAAATGCTACTTATACATACTAACCCTGAAAGTCTGAGGAATGATCTGAGGTACTGCAGTCTCAGGCTTTGCATATACTCCATTACTTACACGTTTACCTGCTTTTCCCAAGAATTATGGTTACATTCCTTGCCAATTCAATAGAAACCATTTATTCTGCATTTATGTGAATATGTTTTTTTTTTCCTGTTTTCCCCTTTTGAAGTACTTTTTTATCTTTGTGTAGTTTCCCATCTCATCCAAGTGACAGTTCAATAACTTAAGTTCTGTACAATGTAGCATGCATTCCAGTTTGAACATTTTCTTTAACAGTTACCTTTTAAAACACTGGGAGGGCACAAAGCATAGAAAGTTACAGAATAACACGGCGACAGAACAGTCTTAATACAGTCACATAGTAACATAGGAGATGATACAGTGTTTATAAATTCACATAATAATACTGGAAAATGTGCAGTATATAAACTGTCACATCATAACTCTAAAGATGGTATGGTGATTAAACAGTCACAATGTAACACTTGAGAAGGTGGGGCATTTATGCAGTCACATAACACTGAAGACAGTATGGCGTATACACAGTCACAGAGTAACACTGGAGATGGCACAGTGTAAATACAGTTAAATAACAAAATAGATGATACTATTATATATATATATCCAAAACGCAAGGCGCACGTTAGCCAGAAACTGGTGTACGGAAAAACACTGTATAAATCCCAAAAGTCATCCAGCACTCAGTAATAAATGGAGGCAACACAACGATATAAAGCATTTATTGCCAGCACAGTCTGCCCCACAGACCGGTTTCACTCGAAAGCTTCATCAGTGTGTGCTCAACCGCATTGACGCCCTGATTTAAATGACAACTTCAATAGTAATAGTTAAAGTGACATGACACCCAACAAAGTCATACAATTCAGCAAACACCATATGGAAAACTTACTTCATACTATAAATAAACAAATACACCATAATTGACATAGATATAGCAGACATAAAAAACACAGATAAAAACACACATAAATAACTCGATGCAGAAAATAATAATTAGCATTAATATGTTGCCTCCATTTATTACTGAGCGCTACATGTTTTTTGGGATTTATACAGTGTTTTTCCGACAGTGGACCCACACCTCCATGAAAGTTCAGTTAACCGTAAGTGCACTTCCGTGAACATCGGCTCAACAAACTGATAAAAAAACATTGTTTTTGCCGGGTTGCAAGCTGCCCTGCACCCCCACAACCCCCTACTTAAATATACCAACTCCGAGATCACACTACAATGGAGAAACTTGAAAACTCCCTTTCCCCACTGTAGTGTGCTTTGGCACCCATGTTCCTTAATGGTTCGTTGAACAGTTCTTTGCGGAGTGCACTTTCGCAAAACCAAAACTCCACTGTTCTTTTCGAACAAGTGGAATTTTGGTGTTTTCCAGTATCTCTCTCTCTCTCTCTCTCTCTATATATATATATATATATATATAGTCACACGGTAATGAAGAAGAAGGTATGGTAACACTGCAGAGAGTACAGTGTATACACAGAGACACTGGAGATGATACAGTGTATGCCCAGTTACTCAATAATACTGGAGATGGTATGGTAATAACATAGTAACACCGGAGATGGTAAAGTTTATACAAAGAAAAATAGTAACACTTGGGAGGATATGCACTCACAGAGTAATACATGAGATTGTTTAGTACATACACAGTTACATAGTAACAATGGTGATATAGTGTATACAAAGTCACATAGTAACACTTGAGAGGATATGCACTCACAGAGTAATACATGAGAGTGTTTAGTACATACACAGTTACATAGTAACAATGGTGATATAGTGTATACAAAGTCACATAGTAACACTAGAGAGGATATGCACTCACAGAGTAATACATGAGATTGTTTAGTACATACACAGTTACATAGTAACAATGCTGATATAGTGTATACAAACTCACATAGTAACACTAGAGAAAGTACAATGATTGGAGAAGGTAAAATGTACAAAAGAAACAGTAACACTGGACAAGTAACTGGAGACATTTCAGTGAATACACAATCACATAGTGTCACTGGAGACAGTATGGTATATACACTGCCACAAAGTAACTCTCTAGAGGGTACTGTGTATTCACAAGTCACATGAGTATTCATGAAGTGAGTACTGTGTATGCCCAGTTACTCAGTAACATTGGAGATGGCCTAATGTGCACAGTCATACAGTAACAATAAAGAGGGTACTGCATATACATAGTCACACAGGAACATTGGCTACAGTGCAGTGTCACACAGTCAGCACAGTATCACAAGAGATAGTAAATTGTTTACAAGGTCATGTTGTAACAAATGACAGGGTAAGGTGTACACACAGATACATGCCAGCGCTGAAGATGGTGCAGTATAATCAAAGTCAAAGTAAACTTCACTGACATTTAGACCCACACCTCAGTGCAGGCTAAACAAAATTTCATTACTTCAAGCTGTGTGTGCAGACAATACATAAAACATTTACAAATAAAAACATTTGTAACATTTGACATGACACTAGGACCTAATTACATTTTGTATCTCTATCTATTAGCAGCACTTAGCATTGCACAGGCAGATATACTCCATACTTGAGACTTGAGCCTCATGGGACTAGAGCACTTTCAATTGTACGGAATGTAACTTGTTCTTTGAGTTATTACATAAAGTAAGAAGCTTTCAATGAGCTATTGCACAGATGAGAAGAACCTAACAGTGGGTTGACTGTACTTTAAGGAAAGAGATTCCCTTCAGACTGTGTGGACTCTGATTAGATGACTTGCTGGCTTGCACTTGCTACTCAAGTTTAGTGGTCTGATAACCTGAGGAAAAAAGCCATTTCTGAATCTAGTCATTTTGTAATGTATACTTCTGTAGCACTTGGCAGAAGTCAAGCAGAAGAACAGTCCTTGAGCCGGGTGAGTTCAGTCTCTGGCGATCTTTGCAGCTCTATTGAGACATAGTGCAGAGTGCAGATCCTGTATAGATGAAAGTGTGGACCTGGTAATCCTTTCTGCTACCTTCACCATCCTTTGGAGAGCCTTATGATCTGTAGTATTGCAGTTCCCATACCATACTGTGATATTGCTTGTCAAAATGCTTTCAATGGTGCCTCTGTAGTAGGTTGTGAGGACCAAAAATGAAACGTTTGCTCTCTTCAACCTGCATAGGAAGTGGAGCATTTGTTGTGCCTTCTTGACAATGTAATGTGTATAATGGACCATGTCAAGTCTTCTGTAATGTGCAGCCCCAGGAATGTGGTGTTATTCACCTTTTCCACTGTTTCACCCTTGGCTGTGATAGGAAAATGTGCCCTGTGTTTTCTTCTAAAGTCCACTATTACCTCTTTGGCTTTGTTTACATTCACAGCCAGATTGTTGTTGTCACACCAGTCAATCAGATGCTTCACCTCCTCCCTGTATACTGTTTCATCACAATTGCCGATTAAGCCTACTACCGTAGTGTCATCTGCAAATTTGATGATGTGATTTGAGCTCTTCCTGGATGTGCAGTCATGGGTCAGCATGGTGAACAGCAGAGGACTGAGAACACGTCCTTGAGGGACTCCTGTGCTCAGTTAAGTGCTCCCTGAGGTGTTATTGCCTATGCCCACCCTTTGTGGTCTGTCAATGAGGAAGTCCAACAAACATGGGAGTGCTGACACCCAAATGAATCAGTTTCTCTATCAGATGTTGGGGTATAACTATGTTAGAGTTGAAGTCAATGAATAATAGTCGGACATAATAGTTCTTGTTTTCCAGGTGAGCCATGGATGAGTGCAGTGCCAATGAGATGGCATCTGCAGTGCAGCTGTTTGACCGATAAGCAAATTGGAGTGGATCCAGTTCTGCAGGGTGATTTGTTGTCAAACAGTCTTCGGCCAGTCTTTTGAAGCACTTCATTACGATAGAGGTGGTAGCTACTGAACGAGAACGATAGTTGTTCAGACCTGCTGGTTGACACATTTTTGGTAGTGGTATGATTGTTGTGTTCTTGAAGCACTTTGGTACTATGGCCTGATGCAGAGACATGTTACATATGTCAGTAAGAATGATCAGTTGAACAGCACAGTCTCTTAGCACATGTCCCAGAATGTTGCCTGGTCCGGCTGCTTTTCTTGGGTTCACCTGGCTTAGAGTTCTCTGAACGTCAGCTGAATTGATGCAGAGTACTACTTCATTTTGGTAGTGAGTTTCATGGCTTTTGTGCCATTCCCTTCATCAAACCTACTGAAGTAGGTGTTGATCTCACTTAGAAATTCAGTGTTGTTATCACACTTTGAAGATACAGGTCTGTAGTCTGCTAACATACTGTATTCCCTGCCATAGATGTCGGGAGTTCCTTAAGTTTGAGAAGTGACTCTGGATTTTATGTCTGTAGGCATGCTTTGCCTTCTTTATTCCCCTATTTAGGTTCTTTCTGGTCTTTCTGAGGGCATCCTTGTCTGCTGCCTTAAATGCAGCATTGTGTGCTCTTAGGAGCTCATATACTTCATTTGTGATCCAGGGTTTTTGGTTGGCCCTGATGGCGATGGTCTTGTTGACGGTCACATCATCCACTCACTTAGATATGTATGCCAACACAGATTCCATGTACTCATCCAGATTGATGTGTTGGCTCCCCATAGCTGTTCTCAAAGCAGTCCTGGAATGCTGAGACTGCTCCCTCAGGCCATACTGTTATTTGCTTCTTGGTTGACTTGCTTTTTATTAATAGTGGTTTGTATGCAGGATTAGCATGACGGCCAGATCCAAGTTACCCAGGTATGGGTGGGGTATTGCCTTATAAGCCAGCTTGATGTTGGTATATACTTTGTCTAGTGTGTTCTCTCCCCTTGTAGCGAAGTCCACATGCTGGTGATAGTTAAGGAGGACTGACTTTAGGTTTGCTTGGCTGGAGTCAGCCGCTATTATGTGGGCAAACTGGATTTTGATTCTGTATTTCACTGACTGGTACTGGCACTGGGAGGAATACAGCTGTGATGCTCACATCATTAAATTCCACTGGCAAGTAGAAGGGTATATATCTTACTGACAAGAACTCAATGTTTTCAGAGCACTGAGTAGTTACTGCCTCAAAGTTGGTATGCCATCTGTTATTTATGTAGATACAGACACCTCCTCCTTGTGATTTACCACTGAGGATCTGATTCCTGTCTGCCCTAAGTGATGTCAGCCCTTCCACATGCACTGCATAATCACTGATATTATAGTTTAACCATGTTTCTGTGAACATGAGCACACAACTTTCTCACCTTGCTTTTTATAGTTAGTTCTAGCCTTATGTAGTCGATATCCAGGGAGCAAACATTGTTGAGTAGCAGAGATGGAAGTGCAGGCCTATGTGGGTCGGCCTTTAGCCTGGCATATATTCCAGCAATAGTTCCTCTTTTCCTCAGTCTTTTCACATCCTTTCCTCCTCATCATTTTCGTTTTAGAAGTCAGATTTGCCAGAGCAAGACATTTTGGACTATGACTGAATATAACCCCTTGTTTCTGGTGTTCATGGAGTTCCTGGAGTGTAGTAGGCCTAACAGGCCTCACAGACAACAGCTCATCAAAACTGCAGCACTGCGAGCTTGAAGATCAAATTTCTAGAAGTTTCTCTCTACTATAACTTAGTTTAGCTTTAGTATTTTCCCTTGATTATGGATTTTTTTGTTGTTTTAGATGTAAAACAAGAGAGATAGTGTACATTTCTCTGTCGAGCCAAAGTAGCAGCAGCCACACATGGCATCGCCATTTTATTTTGTCACAAAATAACACTGGATAAGGTATTTTGCATGGACAGTTACAAAGTAACCCTGGAGAGGGTACAGTGTATACACGGGATGATAGGACTTTACTAGTCTAATGGACCTAGGGCCCTTAAAAGCCCAGCCAAGTTCTACCCTTATTTCCATGATCAGCACCTATAGCCCCGGTCAAAGAGGGACACAGGTGGAATCCTAGGGGTGAATTTACAGTTACCCATCCAATGCGTTTGAGGAGGGCCAATAAGATGCTCTGTTTGGCATGAAGTGGAAGTCTGTTCCAAAGGTGTGGTAACCTCTGGGAGACAAATTTGTCGAGACAAATTTGTCCCTCCATTAGGTTCTATTAATGTCACATAGACAATCACATAATAACACTGGAAACAGTATAATGTTTATACAAAATTCAAGTTCTGCAATATTTTCCTGTCAAAAGATTAAAACAAAGCAAGACAGGCACAGTTAATTCTTAGTTCTGACTGCAGCAGACAGCCCCACATCACACATACGCATTGCACATCTGAGACAAATAAAGAAAGTTTCCTGAGAAACAGTAAAGAAAAACAAGTTATGCACTTACCATAACAGTCCATGTGTGTTGTTTGTCTTCATTTATCCTTGACAGATGGGTCCGGTTCCGATATCGGAACTGACTTGGCCATTAATACAGCCACAATCCCTCTCTCATAAATACCTCAGATCAAGTTTGCTGAAAAAGTATAGATGGTAGAAAGGAAGCCATATCTACTATTCTTGAAAAATCATAATAATGCAAGAATATATAATCTGCTCCACCAAAAAAAATCTTTAATGGCCGGTGGGATGGAGGGGAGTCAAGGATAAATGAAGACAGACAATACAGATGGAATGTTATAGTAAGTACATAACTTCTTTATCTGATGTCAATCTTCATTTTATCCTTGACAGATGGGACAGAGTCCCCAGTTACCTAAGATCTTGGGTGGACTCATGGAAGGATATTCCTGAGCACCATCGAACCAAAGGATGCGCTCCCATAGAGACCAAGTCCAATTTGTAATGAGTAATAAAGGTATGGGGGAAGAAGCCCAAGTAGCTGCTGTACAGCTATCGTCCATCGACGCTCTGGACTGGAAAACTACTGAGGTGGCTACAGATCTCGTAGAATGTGCTTTCACGAGCCTAGGCAAGATTATTTGGTTCTTATCATAGATAAATGAAATGCAGTCTTGCAGCCATTTAGCCATAGTCACCTTGCTGACTGGCTTACCCAACTTTTCACGGGAAAAGGAAACAAATAGTTGGTCTGATTTTCGAATATCTTTTGTTCTGTGAAGATAGAAATGTAATTGCCTGTGAACATCTAGTAAATGTAAGGAATATTCACCTTTTTGGAAAACTTTGCAAAGAAAACTGGATATTAATTGCTTGGTTGATGTTAGACTCTGAGACTACGTTGGGTAGCGAGGAAAGGTTTGTCTGTAAAGAAACTCGATCCTTGTGGAAAGTAGATAAGGAGATCTGCAGGACAAGGCCTGCATTCCTGAAATCCTTCTGCCAGAGGTTACAGCTACCAACAGCAGTGTCTTCCAAGACAAAACCTTCATGAAATCCTTCTGGCAGAGGTTACAGCTACCAACAGCAGTGTCTTCCAAGACAAAACCTTCATGAAATCCTTCTGGCAGAGGTTACAGCTACCAACAGCAGTGTCTTCCAAGACAAAACCTTCATGAAATCCTTCTGGCAGAGGTTACAGCTACCAACAGCAGTGTCTTCCAAGACAAAACCTTCATGAAATCCTTCTGGCAGAGGTTACAGCTACCAACAGCAGTGTCTTCCAAGACAAAACCTTCATGAAATCCTTCTGGCAGAGGTTACAGCTACCAACAGCAGTGTCTTCCAAGACAAAACCTTCATGAAATCCTTCTGGCAGAGGTTACAGCTACCAACAGCAGTGTCTTCCAAGACAAAACCTTCATGAAATCCTTCTGGCAGAGATTACAGCTACCAACAGCAGTGTCTTCCAAGACAAAACTTTCATGAAATCCTTCTGGCAGAGGTTACAGTTACCAACAGCAGTGTCTTCCAAGACAAAACCTTCAGATCACATTTCACAGAGGGCTCGAAGGGAGAATGTGCTATGGCATGTAACACCAAGTTTAGATCCCAAGGAGGTGTTAGATCTTTGAAAAGGGGGGGGGTCAACAAAATTGTGCCTCTTAGGAATGATTTACAAAGTCTATGAGAGTCTAAAGAACATTCTTGCAAACCACAGTGGAAATTGGAAATTGCAGCTAATTGTAATCTGATGGTAGAAGGGGAAGCTCCAGCATGAAAAAGAGGGGCTAAAATGTCTACAATACACTCTACAGAAGCAGAAAATGGATTAATATGTTTTTCATGGACCCAAATGATAATATCTTCCATTTGCTAGAATACAGTTTACGAGTGGAAGGTTTATGAGCCGACAAGAAGATGTGGTGTACTGGGGAGGAAATATTTAGATGCCTGGCCACTAATGGAATTGGAGGAACCATGCTGTCAGCTTGAGGTTTAAAATATCTGGATGAACAAGTCCATCTGGATGGGAGAGAAGGTTTGGAAATGGTCCAGAATCCAGGGTTGTTGAATCAAATAAGGTCAAAGTAAGGGGAACCATATCT
The DNA here is from genome assembly GCF_019279795.1 of Protopterus annectens. Classification (NCBI taxonomy): domain Eukaryota; kingdom Metazoa; phylum Chordata; order Ceratodontiformes; family Protopteridae; genus Protopterus; species Protopterus annectens. Next base: position 863,426,026 of record NC_056750.1, read on the forward strand.
GTCGAGGCCAAAAGGGTGCAATGAGGATTACTGTGCTTTTCAACCTGAGTGCTTTCTGTAAGAATTTCAGAATTTGGGGTATGGGGGGAAAGGTGTAGAGGAGACCAGGGGGCTAATTGTGGAGGACATTGTCTCTGGGTGACTTCTCCGGAGGGGGAATCAGGGCAAAATAATTGCTGCACTTGTTGTTTAGGGGAAAGGCAAACAAATCGTGGCTAGGTCTACCTCATTGTCAGAAGATCATTTCCACCACTTGTAGATTAAGACACCACTTGTGAGGCTGGAGAACACATCTGCTCAGTTTGTCTGCAATCACACTGGAACTCCCTGGAATGTGTGTTGCTATTAGAAAGCGGTTGGAAGAGATCGCCCACTGCCACACACTGATGGTTTCTCAACAAAGGTGATAAGACTTGGTTCCTCCCTGCTTCTTGATGTACCAAACTACTGACATATTGTCTGTTTAAATTGCAATTTTCTCCTGAGGAAGAGCTGTTTGAAAGGCTTGCAACGCTAGTAGTGCTGCTCTTAGCTCCAGTACATTGACATCGAAGTTGGCCTCTAATGGGGATCAAGTGCCTCGGACAGTCTTGCCCAGAAAATGCCCCCTACCCCATCTGGGAAGTGTCTGTGGTCACTATGGCTGTGGGTTGTGGAAGAACAAAGGAGCGACTGCAGAGAATTTCTTTGGAATCTGTCCGAAGTAGATCCCCCTTGCAATAATTTGTGATCAGAATTTGGTCTGACAAGGGCTGGTGAAGGATACACCACTGAGAAGCTAGTAGCCATTGCAGAATTCTCATATGAAACCTGGCTAGAGGTTACTAGAGTTACTGAGGCTGTTATCGACCCTAGAGCTTGCAAAACTAGTCAAGCAGGAGCACTCTTTCTGTGGATTTTCTTTGAAAGTTGTACCATAATTCTTTGGAGTGTCTTTGAAGGAAGGGATGCTATAGTTGTTGCCGTATTTAGTACAGTCCCTATGAATTCTAAATTTTGCGTTGGATTCAATTGGGATTTCTCGAGATTTACCTTAATTCCCAGGTGGGCACATATACTGACAGTGTAATCCCTGGCTACTATCAACTGATGCCTGGCCAAAGCTGTTATAAGCCAGTTATCTAAGTAAGGAAACACCCGGAATCCTTGCAATCTCAAGTGAGCTGCTACCACTGCCATGCATTTGGTGAATACCATGGGGGCTGTGGTGAGACCAAAGGGCAGAACTCTGAATTGGTAATGACTGACTCCCAGACAGAAGTGGAAGAACTTCCTGGCATGTTTGTCCATTTTTACATGGTAATATGCATCCTGAGGATCTATTGAGCACATCCAGTTGTCTTTCTTCAGAAAGGGAAGAATTAACTGTACCGTGACCATCCAGAAATTTGTTTGCTGAACTGATTTGTTCAGCACGCTGAGATTCAAAAATCGATCTCCAGTCCCCTGTCTTTTTTGGCACTAAAAAGAATCTTCAGTAGGTTCTGGATCCTTTCTGATCTGGCAGGACTTTTTGGATGACTCTTTTGTCCAGCAGTTTTTAAATTTCTTGCACTACTGAATCCCTCTGATTGGGTAGAATATCGGGGAATTTGTGTGTACAGGGGAGGGATGGAAAAAGGGAATGATATAGCCTCTGTATACAATCCACTGCACCCAGGAATCTGTTATGTTTAGCCAGGCATTTAGGTGCAAGGACAAGCATTCCCCGACTGCCTCCAGAGGAAGATAATCTGGCCTCCATTCAGGAATGCTGAAAAGGTTTACCTAGAAAGGAATCCCTGAAGCCCTGGTTTTGCAGACCACCTCTGCTACAAGGGTGGTATCTTCCATTTTGGTTCCCCCCTTTGCCCCTGGGGGAACTTCTTCCACATGTGTCTTGGAAAGGCCCTTGGGATTTTTTTGAACCACATCTTTCCACCAATTCTCTCGTTCCCAGAAAAGGACCTTTGGGGGGGTGGAGAAATGTATGCCATAGCAGAAAGGGTCTTACCATCCTTCTCACACCTGGATGAAGTCTTTTACTTTTGGGCTACACCTGAAGTCTCTTACTTTTGGGCCAAACAAGGATGTTCCATCAAAAGAAGCATTGATAAATGAAGACTTGAATGGTTCTGCAAGGTCATACTGGTGCATCCAGGTGTGTTTAATTATCACTATGCCTGCATCGACTGTTCCAGAAGTCCCTTCAGTTGTATGTGCGATTAGCCCCATGGATGAATTAGACACAGACTTTAGGGTGGCCAGCTGGGAAGCCACTTTTTCTTGGACTCCCTCAGCCACAGCTCCTGCCAGGGTATCTAACAATTCCTTCATCAGATCCCTCTGAAGTCTTGTGAAATGTGCCAAGATGTTCAAAGACCTTAGAGTGAAGGTTGATGAAGTGTAAACCCACTTCCCAAATCTATTCATAACCCGAAACTCCCTGTTGGGTAGATGGACAAATGAACTCTCCTCAGTAAGTTCCTTTTTTTGTGTTGGCTGCTATGACCATGGCATCCACTGCTAACCCTTTGGTCCAGAACTGTTTGTCAGGTCTCTTGAGAATGGGTTTAATAGTGCCCGCAGCCTTCCACACCTGCTGTAAAATCAACTGAATGAGTTCATCAGTCGGTGAGGTCACCCAAGGGATAGACAGCTGAGTGCCGAAAGCCCACAGGTAAACAAATTGCTCTGAGGAAGGGTTTTGGGATTTCCAGCCATCCCCTTGCTTTAAAAATTCTAGGATGTCTCTAAAGGAGACCTCTTCAGGTGGTGATCGTGGGGACCCTTCCCCCTCATCAAAATCTGTGTCCTCTGTGACTGATTCCTGAAGGGAATCCGAGTCTTCCTCTTGCACTTCTTTTTCTGAGAAATCTCCTCAGGGGGATAATCTGGGGAGGTGTCAGAAGATGACAGAACCTGAGTCTGAGAAACCAGAGACTTCAGCACCTGCTGTCCCAGTGGAGAGGCAGGTGGAATAACAGAGCCAGAGGGGGGTATATGTTCTGAGGAGGAAGGTACCAACTGAGCCAATGTAAAGGACAGGGCCCTCTCAATCACCTCAAAGGCTGGCCCCCTGTAGAGGGAAGGGATCCTGGGCTCCAAAGTACTGACCCTCGAGACAGACGTCAGAGCTGAACTGACTCAAGCCAAAGCTCTCAGGAGCAGGGATGGCTCTGAAAAACCTGGAATAGAGTCCTGCCCCCTAGAACTACAGGGTAGCTATGGCTCTGAGAGGTGTCTGGTTCTGAAGCCACCAAAGAGCTCAGTGGGATTACCGGTTCTAAGGATGTGAAAATCTCAGGTACCAGTACAGTCAGTGCCAGAAGATTCAGAACAGAAAACTCTAAGGCTTCAGAGGAGGTTAGAGAAGGAGTGGTCAATGGAGTGAAATAAGGCTCCGTTCTGAGACCCGAAGAAGTCAGGATTGAAAAAGGACCTGAAAGTGCTCTAGCCCACAAGATTTTATTCACAAGTCTCTCCGCACTGAGCTCAGAAAAAGACTTTTGGTGGAGCAGACTGATGACGTGGAAAGAGATTTAAGCCTCTGAAGAAAAACTTCTGGAAGTTCACCAGTGAAAGGGTCCACAGATGGGGAGTAAGACGTTCTTGGAAAAATTTCCCTTGAATCATATAACTTTAGCCATAGCAGAAGGAGTAGAAATTTTGTCCTGCACCTTCAACGTCGAAGGACTTGTCATGGTTGTCAGCACTAGAGCAGTAGTTGTCACTTGTAGTTTAGAGTCAGAGGCCTCCTGTTCCAAGGACACTTTCTGAACTGAGGATTTCAATTCCGTATATTTTGGAACCAACAGAGAAGTCAGAACTGAGACACTTCTCTGTTTTCCTTTGTCCATGGAAGATGAAGACAAAGGGAAGGAAATGTCAGCTTTGGCGTTGTCTGCAGTAGATAAGGCCTCACTGAAGGCATATGGAATCAAACCTTTCAAAGTAAGTTTATTTCATCTCTCAACTAGGGTTCAAAGACTGAACCAGTGACAAATGCTGCAGTCTTCTTGTAAGTGAACGGGACCCAAACAATAAACACAAAGGGAATGAAAATCAGAAGATGGGATTTTGTGGCCACACTTCTGGCATTTTTTAACACCAGAAGGGGCCTTACCTTTCTCAGCCATGTCAAAAAATTATGGCTCGAAAAACAGTCACTCACACAGAAAGCTTGAGAGAGAGAGAAAAATCTCTAAAAAATAACAATGGAAATTTACCTAAACTCAAGGAAATTCGACAGCCCTGACAAAACGCGACCATTTTGGAAAAGCAGTCAATGAGATCTGGGGTAATTGTGAGAGAGGGATTGTGGGTAGAGGTGAAGTTCAAGAGTTTTTGGCTGGCATGAGCTATAGTAATGGCCGAGTGAGTTCTGATATCAGAACTGGACCCATCTGTTAAGGATAAAATGAAGATTGACATCAGATCAAGCATTTGTCAAAGAGAGAAGCCAAATAAACACTGCTACAAGCAGAAATTCTCACAGGAACTGACAAACACAGAGATAAACTATCAAAATATTTTTTTTCAATACACATGAAAATAGAAAGAGAATAATAAATCTATTAATAAAATAAGGGGAAGTAGGTCCCCAAATGGGGCTTATCTGAGCAGTAAATTGGAAAAATCAGCACTGGATCCTATGAAGTGTCAGAGGACATTTTTCTTTGGAAGGCAGAAAAAGAATGAACTTTCACTTCTTGTGACAGCTAAAGGTTTCCTTTTCAAGAAGTGCTCAGTGAATTAGCTGTTACAGAAGGACAAAAGGACAAGAGTCTGAGCTTTTGAAATCTTGCCAGTACTGAGTTATTTTGGCAGATAACCCAACATGCCACTAAACATCACTGGAGACATTACAGTGTGTATATAGTCCTACAGTATCACTAGAAAGGACAGAGTGCATAAACAGTCACAAAGTAACTGGAGGCACTACAGTGCATACACAGTCACAGAGTATCATTAGAGAGGGTATGGTGTAGATGGGAGGCATAGTGATTACAAAGTCAGACAGTAGTATCACTGGAGAAAGCATGGTGTACGCACAGTCACAAAGTAGCACTAGCAATGGTACAATTTATAAACAAGTCACATAGTAACTGGAAACATTACAATGTGTACATTATTGATACATGTAATTTCATTTGAATTGCACAAGGAGTCAATTCTGGGCAAATTGCAGGTGCTGCAAAAAGCCCTTTTGGCTAACATCAACGATTGAAACAATACTAATTTCAAGAATTTAATCATACTTTTACTTAGAAATGGAGTCTATTCCTGTCATGGTATTAAAACCAAAAAGACTTAAGAAATTAAACCAATCGATTCCACATAGTATCACTGACGATAGTACAGTGGGTACACAGTCACAGAGTAAAACCGGGACAGTATGACATATATATATATATATATATATACATACATACATATATATATATATATATATATATATATATATATATATATATATATATATGGATCTTGGACTTTTAATTGAAAGATCAAAAGTCTGACTCGATATACACTGAACACACTTTAAAGAAAGCACTTTCATCGAAAAAGCACTTTCATTAAAGTGTGTAAAAAAAAAAACTACATTGACAATTTTGCAGGGAGGGCTTTGCCCCCCTGCCCCCCACACACCCCCTACTTTAATATTCACCCTCCGAGATTGCACTACAGTGGGGAAAAGGGGATTTTCTCTTATCCGCAATGTAGTACGACCTCGGCAACAGGCATACCTACGCCAAAGTGCTTCTTCAGTGAAAAGAAGTATGCTCGGCCGTAATGGATTAGGACTTTTGATCTTTCGATCAAAAGTTCTAGATCCATATATATATATATATATATATATATATATATATATATATATATATATATAAAATCAACATTTAAGACTAGAGAAGAGACTATATATACATAGTCACACAGTAACACTGGAAGCACTACAATGTATACACAGTTGCACACTAACACTGGGGAAGGTAAGGTCTATACTCAGTCATATAGTAAAACCAAAAATAATAAAGTGTATACACAGTCACGTTGTAACACTGGAGGGGTTAGAGTATATACACAGTCACTTAGTAACAGCTGAGGTAGTACAATGCATAGACAGTCACACAGTAACACTGGAAATGTTGCAGTGTATACACAGTCATTCAGTAACACTGGAGAGGGTACAATGTATACAGAGTTAAATAGTAACATTGAAGATGGTTCCATATATATGCACAGTCACTATTAGCACTAGAGAGGGTACTGTGTATACACAGCCACATAGTAACACTGGAGACGGTACAATATATACATAGTCACTCGATAACCCTAGAAAGGGTATTGCATATACACATCCACAACTTTACATTGGAGACTGTCAGGTGTATACACAATTACATATATCAATGGAGACAGCATGGTGTATGCACAGTCATGGATTAGCACTGCCAATGGTACAGTGTATACCCAGTCAAGTAGCAACACTGGAAATGGTATAGTGTACAAAGTCACAGAATAACACTGGAGATTTACAGTGTATACACAGAGAATAACAATGGAGATGGTACAGTGTACACACACACAACTATTAACACCGGAGAAAGCACTGTATATATACAGCCACACAATAACACTGGAGAGAATACAGTAGTCACACAGTAACACTGGAGTGGGTAAGAATAACTGTGATGTGCCTATTTGCTGAATGGAGTAAATTATTGTCTGACTGGCATTTAAATTGAGACTGTGATCCTGCTTTTCTCTATTCCCCATCATAAGGAATTCACTCTTCTTTTGAACTCTTTATTGAAAGGATCACTGGTGTTCTGGGAGTAGGTCACGAGTTTCATGCTTTTAGTCAACTGTGGACTGAGGCTGTTTTTTTTAGCTACTCATTGTTTCTCACTGTTGAGTTTTACTGATTCAATGGTTGTCTTACATGGATACTGTGGTGGCTGCTTAACACAATTACTGTAAGAGAAAGAGCCCAAACTGCAAATGATTTTCCCTCAGTGGAGAAGTAACCACAAGTTATATTAGGTACTCAGACCAGCAAAGTGGTAGTTTACATTACACTTAAACACCTCCATTACATAAATCCAAAATGTTCACATTTTAAAAACTTGACTTCAGTACATAAATCAAGCAACTATCTGATACTACCAATACTAGGTAACCTGTCTACCACATAAGGAGTGGTTCTGGCCCAGAAAAAAGAAGTTATGTGCCTACCATAACGTTCCATGTTAGTTGTCTTCATCTCGCTTTCTTTCTTGCTGGTTGGGATCGGAGCTGATCCTCGACTCCGACTCGGCCATCTTCTATAGCTCGAGAGCTGTTTACTGGCTCAAGGCTACCCCTTATCCCATGATACCTAGTGCTAGCTACCCAGATCTCGTTTGAAATAGCTAACCTTAGCCATAGCTAGATCCAAACAAAATGTTGAGCACACCTGTCATGCTCACTAAGCCAGTAGAGGAAACAACCAGAGAACATTCAGCCAGTGAAACTTGAACTCCTCTCGGTTCAATAGGACAGGGGGATGGAGGGTGGGACGCAAGAAAGAAGTCGAGATGAAGACAACTAACATGGAACGTTATGGTAGGTACATAACTTCTTTATGTTAAGTTGTCTATCTCGCCTTCGTTCTTGCTGGTTGGGACAGCATCCCTAGCACCTATAATCCTGGGCGGCTCATTGGAACAGACTTTTCAGAACAGTGGAACCAAAGTTAGCTCTGCTCCTGGAGATCATATCTAGCTTGTCATGATAAATAAAGGTATGAGGGTTTGCCCACGTAGCAGCTGCACAGATAGAGTCCATGGGCAACCTAGACTGGAAGGCTATAGAGGTGGCCAAAGCCCTTGTAGAATGACCTTTTGGTTTGATAGATAACTCTTTGTTTCTCAGTTGATAGATGAAGGTAATAATGTGAGACAACCACCTGGATAAGATCACTTTGAAAACTGGGGGAACCTTGTTTGCCCAGAGCATAGGAAAGGAATAGTTGGTCCAACTTCCTTATATCCTTCATCCTATGCAGGTAAAAACGTAGTTGTCTATGAACATCCAATTGATGTAATTTGTATTCTGCCTTGTTGGTGTGGCTGGGAAAAAACACAGGTATGTCTATAGATTGGTTTAAATTATTTTCTGAGCAGACTTTCAGAAGGAAAGAGGGATTAGTCCACAGAGCAACCCTGTCCTTATGAAAAACTAAGTATGGAGGACGGACACATAGTGCCTGAAGTTCAGAGATGTATCTGGCTGAAGTAATAGCTACCAGAAAGAGAGTTTTCCAAGATAGAAACTTAATGGAGCAGGACACTGCAGGTTCAAAAGGGGGCAAAATTAAGGAGGTTAGTACCACATTTAGGTCCCAAGGAGGAGGGGGATCTCTCACTGGGGGTCTAAGGAGAGTAGTCCCTCTTAGAAAAGCTTTACATAGCTTATGAGACATGATGTGTGCATTAGACAACCCAACATGAAAGTTTGAAATAAATGAACCCTGATTGTAGCAGAAGCGGACCCAGAATGAAAAAATTCTGCTAGGAACTCCAAGATTTCGTGGACTGGGGCTGAAAAGGGATCTATGTTCCTAGCCTCTGCCCAACAAGAAAAATGTTTCCATTTGTTAGCATAAGCCTTCTAGTGGCAGACTTGTGCGAGGAGACAATAATTTCACGTATGGCCGGGGAAATGCTGGGAAGCCTGGCTAAGGTTGGAAATGGAGCAACCAAGCTGTGAATTGGAGTGTTTGGAGGGATTGATGCAGCCCGCCTGATTGATGAATCAGTAGGTCTGGAATCAGATCCAGAGTCCAGGGCTGATCGAGAAGTTAATGGTGCAGGAATGGAAACCATATCTGTCGAGGCCAGTAGGGGGCAATGAGAATCATTTTGCAACCCAACGATATTGCTTTCTGTATGAGTATCGGTATCAGGGGAAATGGAGGGAAGGAAGAAGTCCCTGAGGCCAATCGTGGACTAGAGCGTCCCTGGGTGTGTGACCTGGAAGCGGAAGAAGGGAGAAGTAGTTGTTGCATTTGTTGTTGAAGGGGGTGGCAAAAAGATCACAGCAAGGCTGTCCTCATTTGCAGAAGATCAGATTCGCAACTACCTGATTCAGAGACCACTCGTGAGGCATGAGAATAGTTCTGCTGAGACTGTCCGCTATGACGTTGGACCTCCCAGGGATGTGCGTCGCAATCAGAAATAGTTGGGAGGAAATCGCCCACTGCCAGAGTCTGAGCGCTTCTCGACATAGGGGGTAGGACCTGGTTCCGCCCTGCTTGTTGATGTACCACATCACTGACATGTCCGTTTGAATTGCAATGGTCTCAGAAGGGAGAGAGTCCTGAAGAGCTTGCAACACTAGCAGCACGGCTCTCATTTCTAGGACGTTTATATGCAGATGGTACTCGTGAGTCTGCCAAGTGCCTTGGACTGTCCTGCCCTGATAATGCCCCCCCCCCACCCTATCAGGGAGGCATCTGTGGTCACTGTGGCAACTGGAGGGGGCTGAATGAAGGGTCTGCCCTGAGTCACTAGTGGGGAGACCATCCACCAGGAAGGGTGCCTTTTGCATGCTTCTGTAATCATGATCATGTGAGACATGGGCAGCTGTTGGAAAGACCACTCTGTGAACAGAAGCCACTGAAGGATCCTCATGTGAAAGCGGGCCAGTGGGATTAGAAGAATTGCCGCTGCCATGGAACCCAGAGTTTGAAGGACGAACCTGACTTGGATCCTTTTGCTCTGCATTAGAATTTGTACTTGCTGGCGAATTAAAGATACCCTGTCTGGCAGAAGCCTTGCTGACATGTTCCTTGTGTCTAAGTCTGCTCCTATATAGGTGATACATTGACAGGGCAATAAGGCAGATTTTTCAAAGTTTATTGTGATGCCTAGCTGGGAGCAGATTGTGTAGTCCCTGGCTTGCAGAAGTTGATGCCTGGTAGTAGCAGTGAGGAGCCAGTCGTCTAGATATGGAAACACCTGGAATCCTTGACATCTCAGGTGAGCCGTGACCACTGCCATACATTTGGTGAACACCCTGGGGGCTGTGGTGAGACCAAAGGGCGGAGCTCTGAACTGATAATGACTGGCTTCCAGCCGGAAGCGAAAGAATCTCCTGGAGCGCCTGTTCATTTTGATGTGATAGTACGCATCCTGAAGATCTATGAAGCATATCCAATTGTCCTGACCCAGAAAGGGTAGAATGGACTGTAGCGTGACCATCTGAAACTTTGTTCTTTGAACAGACTTGTTTAGTCTGCTGAGATCCAGAACCGGTCTCCAGTCCCCTGTCTTTTTTGGTACTAAAAAGAACCTTGAGTAAGTTCTGGATCCGTGTTGGTCTGCTGGGACTTTCTGGATGGCTCTTTTTTCTAGCAGTTTTGAAACTTCTATCACTGCTTGGTCCCTCAGATTGGGTGGAACATCTGGAAGTGATTTGCTTGACGGTAAGGGGGGTTGAGAGAAGGGAATTTTGTAATCTCCGGATATGATTGACTGTACCCATTTGTCTTGTGTTAAATTTTGCCAGGCTTTTGGGTACAGTGAAAGTCTTCCCCCGACTGCCTCCAGAGGTGGGCAGCCGGGCAACCATTCAGGGATGCTGGAAGGGCTTCTCAAAGAAGGATTCTCTGCTGCCCTGGTTCTGCAGACCCCCTCTGCCATGAGGGCAGAGTCTGTTGTTGCTATTTCCTCCTCTGACCCTGGAGGAAAAATCGTTACGTGTGCCAGGCGAGGCTCCCTGGGATTTTCAGAACCACATTTTACCACTCTTCTGACCCTTGGGGTATGGTCTGGAAGGAGTGGAAAAACAGACTCCCACAGCAGAGAGAGCCTTGCCTTCTTGCTCACACCTAGTCAAGGTGTCTTTCACCTGTGGTCCAAAAAGAAAGGAACCATCAAAGGGGGTGTTGTTGAATGATGCTCTAAAAGGTTCCGCAAAATTACACATCCGCATCCATGCATGTCTCCTAAGGCCACGCCTGTACCTGTGGCTCTACTCACACCATCGGCTGCATAGGAAATGAGCCTCATGGAGGAGTTGACTACAGAATTAAGGGTTGCCAGCTGGGAAGCCACTTTAGCTTGAGCCCCTTCAGCAGATGGATCTTGAAGGGTATGCCCAAGCTCTTTAAGGAGATCCCTCTGAAGCCGGGTAAAATGGCATAAGTAATTCAGTGACCTCATAGAAGAGGTTGCTGAAGCAAAAATTTGCTTCCCTTATCTATCCATAGTCCTAGACTCCTTGTTAGGAGGATGGACAGATGAAGAAGTTTCCGCTAACTCTTTTTTAGTGGCTGCTGCTACCACCATGGCATCCACAGGAACACCTTTGGTAAGGAACTGCTTATCAAGGGGTGCAGTGATAAACTTGCCGGGTCTCCTCAGGGTTGGTTCCACTGTATCCGAGGCTGACCAAGCCTTTCGAGCCACCACTGACATGAGTGGATCGAAAGGTGGAGAAACCCAGGAGGTGGAAAGTCGGGAACCGAACGCATCCAGGAATACAGGCTCATCCTCAGTGGGGGCTAGGGGATTCCAGTTCCCCCTCTACTTAAGCATTTCTAGGATGTCCGAGAAGGAAACATCTTCAGAGGGGGATCTCGGGGACCCTTCCGATTCATCTAAGTCTGTATCAGACTTGACAGACTCAGGGGAGTCAATGTGCTTCCTCTTGCACTTCTTCTTCCAAGGGGGCTCCTCTGAATGATCAGGGGATGCCTCGGAAGAAGAGGAAACACCCAATGGGGTGCACTGGAGTGCCAGTTCCCCACGCTTGGGGTCTGGAGGAGGAGCAGAGGTTGGCGCAGGCACTACAGGGGACGGAGCCAGTGGGGTCGATCGTGGAGCTGACTCAGAGGCCAGCACACTCCTCATGACATCAAAGGCATCCCTGCCACGATGCAGAGAAGGCTCTTGTTCCGAGGAAATCAGAATCCTTCTCCGCACCGAGGGAGACGGCTCCGAGGCCGATGTAGGAGCCGAGCTCACCTGCGCCGAAGCTCCGAGAGGGAGAACGGGGTCAGACAAGGGTCCTATGCCACTTGCCCCCTCAAAGCTGATGAGGGAGCCTCGGCACCCAGATCCCTCGACGGACGACACCATCGAGGGAATCAGAGCCAATGACGGAACCATAGGAGAAATAGTTATCAGAGCCGACAGTTCCACGACTCGAACCCCAATGAACTCCGGCTCCAAGCTCAAGGGAGTCGCAGGAGGAACATCGATAGAAGTGGATGGAGCAGACACCTGTTGAGGAGGGCTGGACAAGATCTTGGCAAGTGCCTGCGACTTCAGCAACCTACTGACCACTCTCCCAACGTCGTGATCCGAGAGCCTAGAGGACCGAGAGGAGTGGGAAGATCTGTGACTGCACTCACTTTGAAGCAGGGGTGGCCGAGGACCTGAATGTATGGATTCCAGAGAAGGGGACCTCAGCCTCTTGTGGCTCCACGATGGCTCCAAAGATTCTGATGGAGCCGATGGGGAGATAGTATCATCAGTCCCGTCTGGAACCGAAGTAGCAGGTAAAGTTTGAACCAATGACGGCTCCGAGCTTGGAGTCGATGATTTGGTCGGTTTTGGGGATTTCACAGGCTGAGCCTTGGCCGGTGAATCCTGGGGCTTTAAAAGACCCCTAAGAATAAGCTTATTCTTATGCTCCTGCAGAACTTTTGGACTAAATGCATGGCATATAGAACAAGAGTCCTGCAGGTGCACTGCTCCTAAGCAATAGATGCAAGAAGTGTGCCCATCTGTCAGAAACATTTTCTGACAGCATGAGTCACACTTCTTGAATCCAGACACCTTGGATTCTTTAGACATCCTGTATCCAACAAAATACCTCAAGAGATACTCACTAATCTTAGCCAAAAGACCGATAAGCGAAAACAAAATACCACAACACCAATATCAACAAAAAAGAAAAATACACAGTATACTACAGCTAAAGCTAAAGTTTTTTTTTTTAAACTAGGAAGCCTCTAACTTAAACGGCTGCCTAAAAGGAAGATAGAAGGAAAGCCTTTAACTTAAATGGCTAACCTGACTAGAAGAGAGAGAAGGGGGAGAGGAAGAACTCTCTAAATTAAACGAGTTCTAAAGGGGAGGAAAGGAACTACTACAACACACTAAACTAATGACAATAGTACAAGACTAAAAGTTAGCTATAGCTCTTAAGAAAAACATATTTTTTTGAAGAAAAAAGTTCTATAATAAACTAATACAAGCCTGAGCAAGTAAAACGACACCTCGCAGCTGAAGCAACAAACAAGAACTGGGTAGCTAGCGCTAGGTATCATGGGATAACAGCTAGCCTCGAGCAAGTAAACAGCTCTCGAACTATAGAAGATGGCTGAGTCAGAGCCGAGGATCAGCTCCGATCCCAACCAGCAAGAACGAAGGCGAGATAGACAACTTAACATCTGTAGTTATTGGCCGTTTGGGCAATCTCTTCCATCTCTCTCAACTTTCTGATTTGAAAGCCTGCATTTGCACTTGTTTCTGTCCTGTAACTCGTCTAGTGCAGATACAGATTCTTAGTTTTAGCAGTTAAATTTGCTTATTCATGCTCAGCACTTGTTCAGAACTTGTAAGCACTAAATAAGCTACTAATTACTATAGCAATCAATCTTTCTCATTACCTAGAGGAAAACAGTTTTTGTACATACTTTTCTCACTTGCTTAGAGAAAAACAGCTCTTGTACTCACTTTCCTCACTTATCTAGAGGAAAATAGTTTTTTATTCAGGCATGTCCAAGGGTCAGCTCCCAGTGTTCTCTCCTGTCTAGCTGATGAATCTGGGCATCTTGAGGCAATGTAGAAACTGCCTCATGTACACAGACAACCCTCTCCTCCTACCACCTAACACTACAACCTGTGAGAGATGCACTTATCTAGCCAAACTGGAGGTAAAGCTCTCTCCAACCAAAATTGAACTTGACAGTCATGAGGAGAAACATTTGCACCACACCACACTCATCACATAGTCTCACTAAATCTACACCACCAAAATCCACACATAGTAACACAAAAACATTTGCGGAGGCTCTCAATAATAATCTGTCTAAGCAACAGAGACCTCCAAAGAAGAAACGCAAGCAACCTCCATCCCCCAACACAACCCAAATGACACATAGCCCACAGACTCAGTGTGCCACTCAACCACAGCCAATAAGGCAAAACAACGTACCCAACACACTAGTCATAGGTGACTCTATAGTCAGGCACACTGATGTCCCACTCACCAGGCTAAACAAGGAGAAGGTTACTGTCAGCTGCCTGTCGGGTGCCAGGATCCGCCACATAACTCACACACTCAGGTTACTCCACAACAAGTACAAATATGACTCTGTCATTGTCCATGTTGGTGTGAATGACCTGAGATGTACCTTCCTGGACTACATGAAAAGAGTCATGGAAGAGCTCTCCGATCTTGTAGCCCAGGCAGGTATGACCCTAGCCCTGAGTAGCATTCTGCCATCGCCCAGAATGATACTGCAGTACAAGGACAAAATGATTGACTTCAACAATTGGCTAAGCTTCTGGTGTCATTCTACGGGGATCCAGTATCTGTCTGCTTGGGATGACATGGTCGACAGACCATGATGCTTTGCCACAGATGGCCTGCACCTGTCGCCCCTGGGATTTCGTATACTGGCTAAGGCTCTTGCTGCCCCTATAGTGCCTTTTTTAGGCAAGGTTTAAATAACAAATTCACCACCATAATAGGAACAGGCAAGCAAAAACTGAGGGTAATGCTACTCAATGCTAGAAGTCTAAATCTCAAAATGTACTCACTCGAGGCACTCCTTAAAATGGAGAACATCGATATCTGTGTAGTGACTGAGACCTGGTTCAAGGCTCCAAAGAGCACTCCTGCACTACCAGGCTACAACTCATACCACACTTTTCGGCCATGTAACCTGGACAGAAACACCAAAGGCGGAGGTGTGTCCATATTCATTAAGGATATCCACACCTCCAGGCTAGTTGCTCAGCATAATGCATCTGAGGTTATCCAAGTGCAACTAACTCTGGGCAAAACTGTAATCCAAATTGTAGCTTGCTACAGATCCCCCACCATGCCCCAGGATTACCACTCCTCTTTTCTTGATGTACTGGAAAATATTAGGGTTCAACCAAACACCCTAATAATGGGCGACTTCAACTACCCCACCATTAACTGGGGAAACTACTTGTGTACCAACTCCTTAGCTCAACACTTTCTGGAATTCATAAACTCCAATGCCCTGGATCAACTTATACACAACCCCACCAGGGGCAACAATATCCTAGACCTAGTCATTACCAACATGAGTGACCGGTGTTCCACACCTGAAGTCAACTCCTCATTGGTCCGATCTGACCATAAACAAATCACCCTTGATGTCCACATCCCGCCCCCACCCCCCATTAAGGAAACCACAGTAAAAGATTTCTCCAAAGCCAACTTCATGCTTCTTACAACAGAAGTGGTGAACTTCATGACACCCATGCAGATGGACAATACAGTTACAACTGCTGAATCCTACACAAATGCACTCTATAAGCACTTACACAAGTGCATGGACCGTGCTATCCCAAACAGAACCAAGACGCTATCCTCCAAAAAAAGGAAGCCAATCTGGTGGTCCCCCCTGCCATAAACAAACTTTACAACAGAAGGAAGAAACTGTTGCAAAAGACAGTAAAATCCAATGAGTGGAGGAGCTCCCTGGTCAGCCTCAGTAAGAAGCTGAGATCCCTTATAAGATCCTCCAAAGGTAGCTATGAAAACAAAATTGCCACTAATTCCAAGGATAACCACAAAGCATTCTATAGCTATGTCAAAAATCTCAATGGCAACACCCAGATCTGCTCTGAGTTACAGCACAAAGGCACGAAAATTACAGAACCAACTGATATTGCCAACATCCTGGCAGATAGGTTCAGTGCTAACTTTACCCCCCTCTCACCCCCCTAAAGGGCCCATATCTATACAGGAAGAATGCAGAGTCCCTGTAATCACAACTATGCAGGTAAAAGCTGCACTCTCTAAAGCCAAAAACACAGCATCCATGGGATGGGACAACATCCCAGGCTGTGTTTTACAAGAACTTCAGAACGAACTGGCTCCCCACTTAAGCACCATGTTCAATAATAGCCTCGCATCAGGCTTTGTGCCCACTGAATGGCACACAGCAACAGTTATCCCACTCCACAAAGGGGAAGCCACCACTGATCCCTGGAACTATCGACTGATTAGCCTGACGAGCCTGGTCTTCAAGGCCATGGAATGTATCATCATGGAACTCATAAACAAAGACATTGGTAACCTCCAAACTCTGGATTCCACCCAGTTCGGGTTTGTGAAAGGCAGATTATGCCTCCTGAACCTGATCGACTTCTTTGAGACAGTCACCAAAGCCGTAGATGAGGGTAAGTTGGTTCACACAGCCTATCTTGACCTCGTCAAGGCTTTCAGCACCATCCCCCATTCTGGAATTACAGCTAAACTCACTAAACTAGGTATAAATCCCTACATCACAAGATGGGCTGCCAACTGGCTCACTGACAGAACCCACACTGTAAACGTTGCAGACTCCAAATCTGACATCAAAGCAGTGACAAGTGGAGTACCATAGGGTTCCATCCTGGGACCTCTTCTGTTTGGTATCTACTTCTCTGAAGTATTGGCTAACACAGAAGGCCTCTGGCAAATGAAATTCACAGATAATTGCAAACTAGGAACCCAAATGATGTGGACATCCTGCAGAAGGTCCTCACTGAGACAGATGCCTGGTGTCAGAGCCATGGCCTCAAGCTCAATGCCAAAAAGTGCAGTGTCATCCTCTTTGGTAAAAACTCTGTACCCATGAACTGCCACATAGGCAGCAATCTACTTAACACCGAATGCATGATAAGAGACCTTGGAACCCAGGTGGACAGTAGTCTCTCCTTTGATAGTCACATCATCACAGTAGTCAGGAAGTCCTTCTACGTGGCACACCTCAACATGAAAGGGTTCTCATCCAGGAAAAAAGAGGTCATTGTTCCCCTCTACTCAACACTCATTAGACCCATTATAGAGTACAACGCCCCTTCTGGAATGTACCTCACAAAACATCTGCAGCAGCTGGAAAGGCCACAGAAGTACCTCACAAAGAGGATTACTGGCCTCAAACAAATGCCCTACACTGACTGCCTCAAAAAACTCCAGCTTTACTCTGTAGCATATCACCTACTCCGAGGTGATCTTTGCCTAACATATAAAGCTATGTCAAACCCAGAGCTGTTGGACATGCTACACCTAAAGAAATCCCAATCCCTCTGAGCTACACACTCTAGGGACCTAAAACTTGTCACCACAATAAACAAGACATGCTGGAGGGATAGATTCCTATCCCAGAGACTTCCCATACCCTGGAACAGGCTACCCATCTATGTCAAACAAAGTTCTTCATTAGCACTCAAGAAAAATCTTGATGAGTGGATGGGAAATAGGAAATACACCCCAGGGATCATTTCTGTGTCTCTGCTCAACAGTGGCACAAGAAAATAACTTTCTTGGGTGGCGTAAGCTAGGAAACCTTGTTGACAAGGCTTACATAGGCTCTTGGGCCAATAGCATAGTAACTACCTATGAACCTATGAACCTATACATAAACAGCTAAATAACTATTCATAGTTATTATGTATTTGGAAAATGACACTGTAAAACCTCTCGCTAAGAAACCAATTCCCTGCAGTCCAACAGACTTTTGGCCCATTTCCATTCTCCCTACCCTAGGAAAGATTCTAGAAAAATTACTTTACTTGCATCTCACTTAATATATCAACCAATACTACCAATAACAGCCACATTCAGATACTTAAGCTTATTTCTGTTCATCACACAGATGCGTCCACCAATTGCATCGACTTTAATGACTGTGTCAACATCAGATGCCTGATTGTGATAAACTAATGAATAAATAGCTACAGTAATATATTTCAACTTATTGTTGTCACTGAAAATTCACCCATGGTTGCACACACACACACACACACACACACACACACACACACACACACACACACACACACACAGAAATGCCCAATAATTACAGCCACTTTATTGACTTTGTTCACTTCAGGTATTTGACTGTGATCAAATAAATGAATAAATACATAGTCACAGTAACATATGTCAGTTTTTTGCTGTCGGATACATGAAGTGCAATCTTCTGCAGCCTTGTACTTGTGTGCACACATACCCTCACAAACAAAAATAGCTGTCCACCACTTTGTTGGCTCTGTGCACCACAGATGTCCAATTGTGATCAAATAAATGAATACATAAATAACAACATTTATATATATTAATCTGATTACTGCCAGACACATCAGTGTAAGCCAGTACAACCACACACACACACACACACACACACACACACACACACACACACACACACACACACATTGTTCCACCACTTTGTTTGTTGTCTGTGTACACTAACAGAATGTATAAAGCACCAGTAATAGCCACAGTAATAAATTTCAGCTCATTGCTGTCATGCAAAAAAATGTATTACTATCTCCTTGGCACACTTATACATATAGACACACACAATATTATATGTAGAAAAGAAAATGTCATCTTGTGCTACAGGCTGGCTGATAGCAGTACCACTGAAAAGAAGAAACTAAGTCACTTCATAAAGAAGGGGCCTTCTAGTAGACTTATTATTTAATAATAATAGTAGTAGTAATAGCAGTAGTAATACCAATAATAAAAGAACTTAAATATAATTATATCCATGTGTCTGCTAATAAATTCATTTCCTTAAAGAACACCCATAAAACATTGATTTGATCCAACATTTAACATTTACCCACAAGCGCACACACAAAAAAATCTCATATATACAACATGTTAAAAATAAATATATTCTAACCTTTCTGCTTGTCTTTTTAATTCAATAGAAATAGCTACAGTATCATTTAAACTGGGTGGACTAGATGCATTTACTATTAGTTGCCATACCATTTCCTTATATAATAATTTGTTCTTCCAGGCTGGTTGACAATGACAAGCCTGAATGGAACTTTATGAACCAGCAAGTCATGCTAATGATACAGGGGTTGACTTTCTAAAGTGTTTCTGATATAATCCATATTATGTGATTAGTGATTTTATAGTAAAACTGGATATAAATCCATGTATTACTGAACGGGTTAAATACAGCCCTGAGGGCAGAGCTCAGTGAGTTAAACTGCAGGCTTCTATTCAAAAGGGTCAGTCATGTGTCAGTCTTGCTTAATTTTGTGTTTTCAATTTTACTATTATGTAAAAACAAACAAAATATGTAAATGAAAGCAAGACTGGGTCATTTTTGTCATCTTCAAATGACTGTCTACTTTTTAGTATGTATTTATCAAACTGACAAAGTTTTTTTTGGAAAAGGGCAACAACTTAACTATGATAACAATGGAATAATGTTTATGGATCAACAAAGCCTGAATATATAACCTCAATGGTTAATAATGATTTGAAAGTAGTTTGTGTTGATAAGGATCTATGAGTCATAATAAATAATTAGACATACAAGTTTAACACTTATACAATTAGAAATAGGGCACTGCAGATTTTAGAGCTAAGTTTCAGGAATATCACACCATGCTTTTGTCAAATTATTTATGTAGTACTTATCTAAGTACAACTCGGTGTTCTCTGTTTACATTAAAAATAACATATTGGTATTGGAAAGTGTCCAAAGAAAATTTACAAGAAGGATTATGGACTGTAGAACATCTGTTGTATACAAATCAGCTTGAATGACTTGGGTTATATTTATTTAGTTATAAACTGCTATGGGGTAAGCTCTGTTTAGCTTTTAAAGCACTTTATGATAAAGAGTTAACAGTTATAGAAAATAAGGAACTTTCCCATTCAGCGGAAGGAACTTTAAAAACTTAATAAATGTTGTACTGCAAGAACTATACTTATTACTCTGTCAATTACTAGAACATCAAATACATTATCATTAGGAATTAAACACAGTAAATAAGACTCCACGGGTGAAGAAACTTGGTTCAAAAAAGCAAATGCGTATCAAACGTGGATAAATAATAACAGAATAGTTTGAAAATTTTCAGTAACTTTTTAATTCAAAGGGCAAACTGTTGTTAACCACATAAACACCAGGAGTAGCACCTTCAACCCTCCCACTCATCCCAGTTTAAAAATCTTTGAGGAACTGGTGGAGATAGATCTAAGGAAGAAACACCTACTAGGTTTAAACTCACCACCCAACAATTTTGATTTTTATTTACAGCAATTAATCAACTCATTCAAGGAGGAAGGTGTACGAGTAATGAAACCGGACAAGGGTGGGGGAGTGGTCCTAATGTATAATTGGGCATATGAAACGCATATTTACAACATGCTGCAGGATGAAGTCACTTATGAATTAGTTTCCAGAAATGAACATAATATAGCATATTCTAAGATTTATTACATGTTAAATGATCATTTGATGCAGGGTTTTATCAATTATTTGTATGTTGCAAAACCCAGGATCCCGGTCATTTTCGGGATCCCCAAGGTGCACAAAGGATTGAACCCATTGAAGTTTAGACACATAGTAGCAGGAGCAGGGAGTATTACAGAGCCTCTAGGTAAGTTTATAGATCAGACTTTAAAGAAATTTGTATCGACTTTAAAATCAATTTGTAAGGACTCATGGGAATTTCTTAGTGATATCCATCAAAACCTATACCACCCTAAGACGCTAATGGCAACTATAGATATTATAGAGTTGTTCCCTAGTATTCCCCACTCCACAGGATTGGAATGGTTCAATGAAGTTTTGGCAACAGAATCTGAATTAAGCAACAGTATGGTTAACTTATTGGTGGAATTCATGGAAGTGGTTCTTAATAACAATTTTATATATTTCAATGGAGAGGTCTTCAGACAAAAGAAAGGTGTAGCGATGGGCGCAGCATGCGCCTCGACATATGCAAACATAGTGCTACACCTCTGGGAGAATAAATACATCTTTTCATCCAGTTGGGTGGGGCGGATTGTTTATTACAAGCGATATCTGGATGACATCTGTATACTGTGGAATGGTGACATAGATAGCTTCTCAGACTTTATAACTTATATTAACTCCACTAGAGATTTTTTAGCCTTCACATATGAAGTGAATGAAAATTCGTTGCACTATTTAGATGTCCTTTTAAGTAAAGATCAGGTTAACAACCTTTTCCAGTCTCAAATTTATAGGAAGAAAACTTTTTCTAACACCTTTCTACATTTTGATAGTGGTCACCCGTTTTATCAGAAAAAAGGTATAATAAAAGGACAACTTATTCACGCATCCAGGATGACAAGTACTCAAGAACTTTTTCTGAATGAAGTTAATTTCCTAAAAAAACTTTTTTTAGAAAGGTGCTATCCAACCTACTTGGTAGACAATTTAATAAAGGAAGTTTTATCTGATAGGGAATCAAAATATCCACCCTTACTTGGTAAAGGTAAGGTTTTAAAATAAACCAATGTTAATGATCAATGACCATTAAGCAGCAATTTTGTTTACACATACACTAGAGATTTCCAACAAATTGAAACGTCTATTCTCACATACTGGCAACTATTGACACTTCAGGATGATATTAACAAAATTATTCCTGGCAAACCTGGATTTACAAGAAGGAGGGACATTAATCTAAAGGGTTTATTAGAAAGTAGTCATAAGAATAAAAAGGATATACCTTTTTTTAATAAAGTAGGCACCTTTAAATGTGGTGCATGTAACCAATGTGCCTACATATATGACAATAACAATTTCTATTTGCCCTCCAGAAATTTCAGAGTTAGTACCCAAGGTTACTTCAACTGTGCATCTAAAGGTGTGGTTTATCTCGGTACTTGCACCAAGTGCTACAGTTTCTATGTAGGCAAGATCGAGAGGCCACTAAGAAAAAGGATATACGAGCATCTATATGAAATTACACAGAAGAAAGATACCAATGCCTTTTATAAACATTCCATGGTATGTAGTAATATGCATTTAAAATTTTTAGTTCTAGAACAAGTCACCCAAGACCCCAGAGGGGGCGACTGGGAGACTCTTCTGGAGAACAAAGAACTAGTATGGCAACTAAAACTAAATGCAACAAAACCTCCAGGCTTGAACGACAGCATTAGCATAGCCAGTGTTTTAAAACTAAATAGAGAGAAACTATGAGTTTGATATTTATTACCCTCTGGGCTTTTATCAATTCATTTTTATTAGACTGAGAATTTTTTACTTTTATTGTACTTTATTGTATTAACATCTAAAGGTTTAATATTATTGAAATTTTTTACAATAAAATATGGTGAAATGTTTATGTATATAATTACTCATATTTTAAATTGATATTGCAAAAAATTCCTATGAATTTTATTTATGGCATGTGATTAATGTGATAAGCAAATATATTCACATATTTATTTACACATTTTTATATACACATCTGTTTTGCATATATATTTTTTTAATGAATTTTCACATAAGTTATTTAACTTTTTAATCGGGCTTAGAATTAGCAAGCCTGACAGTAATATTGGTGCTTTGGAGGACATTGGTCTTTTAAATCTTTGATTACTACAATTAAAACTGCAAATGAATTGATCACATGGTCAATTCCAAATGGTATAAAACAATTCTGTTTTTGATTGTTTAGTATCTTGATAAAGCCTGGTAGGAACCAGGCGAAAGCGCTTGACGAATTTGTTTTTCCTACTATTATTTTATAGATTAAAAGTTACTGAAAATTTTCAAACTATTCTGTTATTATTTATCCACATTTGATACGCATTTGCTTTTTTGAACCAAGTTTCTTCACCCGTGGAGTCTTATTTTCTTTGGTTTTTGTGTTAGCGTGGGCATTTGATCTAATTAAACACAGTAACTCACTAAATCTAGTTAAAACTTATTGAAATACCTGATTAGGCTCCAGGGTATAGTCAACAGATCCATAATCTGTGTTTAATTTAGCCTTTTGGACCCAAATGCAGGGACTGCAAATTATGCAAGAACTGCACCTAGCCCAGAAACCCTGAAGTATTAGTTTTTGAGGAAGTTGGAACTAATGGAATCAGAGCAAGGAAATGATCTAGCTAAGTTGAGTACACCTGGTCTGGATCGATGGCAGCAGAATCCACTATCTTCCCTTCTATCTCAATTCTCAGCTTCTTCTGATTTCCCCAATTTGCTGCCATTACCACTGTTTTATCCATACTCCGTTTCATCCCATGTGCCTTCAGATTTGCATTCCATTCCCCTATCCATTGCTGAAGTTCATGCTCAGAGTCTGCCTGTAATGCTACATCATCTGCAAACAGCAGTTTTCTTGATCTGTCCTCTCTGATCTGTTTGCTAATTTAATTTATCACCAATATGAACAGCAGTGGACTCGGAGCTGAACCATGATAAACACCCACTCCCACTGGGACCCCTCTGTGAGGCAGAACACTGGTTGCACTTAAGTCCTTGTACACAGCCTGCACTAATTCTACCAATGTTTCTGAGACCTCAGACCACCGCAGAATTGTCCAGATCAGGTTTCTTGGGACCTTGTCATATGCTTTCTCCAAGTCTAGGAATTCCCAATTGGATTTTTTCCAACATCTGAAGCTTCTTCTCTACCACCTGCCTCACTAAAACATTGGGTCATTTGTGCTGCATCCTGATCTGAATCCCAGCTGCTCATCTCCCATCTTACTTTCTACAACTCTGACTATTAGTTTATCAATCACTATCAATATTTCTCTGGAGACCATCTGCCTCACTAAAACATCGGGTCATTTGTGCTGCATCCTGATCTGAATCCCAGCTGCTGATTGCCCATCTTACTTTCTACAACTCTGAGTATTAGTTTATCAATCACTGTCAATATTTCTCTGGAGACCATCTGCCTCACTAAAACATTGGGTCATTTGTGCTGCATCCTGATCTGAATCCCAGGTGCTGATTGCCCATCTTACTTTCTACAACTCTGAGTATTAGTTTATCAGTCACTATGAATATTTCTCTGGAGACCATCTGCCTCACTAAAACATTGGGTCATTTGTGCTGCATCCTGATCTGAATCCCAGCTGCTGATCTCCCATCTTACTTTCTACAACTCTGAGTATTAGTTTATCAATCACTATCAATATTTCTCTGGAGACCATCTGCCTCACTAAAACATTGGGTCATTTGTGCTGCATCCTGATCTGAATCCCAGCTGCTGATCTCCCATCTTACTTTCTACAACTCTGAGTATTAGTTTATCAATCACTATCAATATTTCTCTGGAGACCATCTGCCTCACTAAAACATAGGGTCATTTGTGCTGCATCCTGATCTGAATCCCAGCTGCTGATCTCCCGTCTTATTTTCTACAACTCTGAGTATTAGTTTATCAATCACTATCAATATTTCTCTGGACACCATCTGCCTCACTAAAACATTGGGTCATTTGTGCTGCATCCTGATCTGAATCCCAGCTGCTGATCTCCGATCTTACTTTCTACAACTCTGAGTATTAGTTTATCAGTCACTATTAATATTTCTCTGGACACCATCTGCCTCACTAAAACATTGGGTCATTTGTGCTGCATCCTGATCTGAATCCCAGCTGCTGATCTCCCATCTTACTTTCTACAACTCTGAGTATTAGTCTATCAATCACTATCAATATTTCTCTGGAGACCATCTGCCTCACTAAAACATTGGGTCATTTGTGCTGCATCCTGATCTGAATCCCAGCTGCTGATCTCCCATCTTACTTTCTACAACTCTGAGTATTAGTTTATCAATCACTATCAATATTTCTCTGGAGACCGTCTGCCTCACTAAAACATTGGGTCATTTGTGCTGCATCCTGATCTGAATCCCAGCTGCTGATCTCCCATCTTACTTTCTACAACTCTGAGTATTAGTTTATCAACCACTATCAATATTTCTCTGGAAACCATCCGCCTCACTAAAACATTGGGTCATTTGTGCTGCATCCTGATCTGAATCCCAGCTGCTGATCTCCCATCTTATTTTCTACAACTCTGAGTATTAGTTTATCAATCACTATCAATATTTCTCTGGAAACCATCTGCCTCACTAAAACATTGGGTCATTTGTGCTACATCCTGATCTGAATCCCAGCTGCTGATCTCCCATCTTACTTTCTACAACTCTGAGTATTAGTTTATCAATCACTCTCAATATTTCTCTGGAGACCATCTGCCTCACTAAAACATTGGGTCATTTGTGCTGCATCCTGATCTGAATCCCAGCTGCTGATCTCCCATCTTACTTTCTACAACTCTGAGTATTAGTTTATCAATCACTATCAATATTTCTCTGGAGACCATCTGCCTCGCTAAAACATCGGGTCATTTGTGCTGCATCCTGATCTGAATCCCAGCTGCTGATCTCCCATCTTACTTTCTACAACTCTGAGTATTAGTTTATTAATCACTATCAATATTTCTCTGGAGACCATCTGCCTCACTAAAACATTGGGTCAATTGTGCTGCATCCTGATCTGAATCCCAGCTGCTGATCTCCCATCTTACTTTCTACAACTATGAGTATTAGTTTATCAATCACTATCAATATTTCTCTGGAGACCATCTTCCTCACTAAAACATTGGGTCATTTGTGCTGCATCCTGATCTGAATCCCAGCTGCTGATGTCCCATCTTACTTTCTACAACTCTGAGTATTAGTTTACCAATCACTATCAATATTTCTCTGGAGACCATCTGCCTCACTAAAACATTGGGTCATTTGTGCTACATCCTGATCTGAATCCAAGCTGCTGATCTCCCATCTTACTTTCTACAACTCTCTGAGTAATAGTTTATCAATCACTATCAATATTTCTCTGGAAAACCATCTTACTCACTAAAACATTGGGTAATTTGTGCTGCATCCTGATCTGAATCCCAGCTGCTGATCTCCCATCTTACATTCTACATATCTGAGTATTAGTTTATCAATATTTCTCTGGAGACCATCTGCCTCACTAAAACATCGGGTCATTTGTGCTGCATCCTGATCTGAATCCCAGCTGCTGATCTCCCATCTTACTTTCTACAACTCTGAGTATTAGTTTATCAATCACTATCAATATTTCTCTGGACACCATCTGCCTCACTAAAACACTGGGTCATTTGTGCTGCATCCTGATCTGAATCCCAGCTGCTGATCTCCCATCTTACTTTCTACAACTCTGAGTATTAGTTTATCAATCACTATCAATATTTCTCTGGAGACCATCTGCCTCACTAAAACATCGGGTCATTTGTGCTGCATCCTGATCTGAATCCCAGCTGCTGATCTCCCATCTTACTTTCTACAACTCTGAGTATTAGTTTATCAATCACTATTAATATTTCTCTGGAGACCATCTGCCTCACTAAAACATCAGGTCATTTGTGCTGCATCCTGATCTGAATCCCAGCTGCTGATTGCCCATCTTGCTATCTGCAACTCTGAGTATTAGTTTATCAATCACTATCAATATTTCTCTGGAGACCATCTGCCTCACTAAAACATTGGGTCATTTGTGCTGCATCCTGATCAGAATCCCAGCTGCTGATCTCCCATCTTACTTTCTACAACTCTGAGTATTAGTTTATCAATCACTATCAATATTTCTCTGGAGACCATCTGCCTCACTAAAACACTGTGTCATTTGTGCTGCATCCTGATCTGAAACCCAGCTGCTGATCTCCCATCTTACTTTCTACAACTCTGAGTATTAGTTTATCAATCACTATCAATATTTCTCTGGAGACCACCTTCATAACTAAAACATTGGGTCATTTGTGCTGCATCCTGATCTGAATCCCAGCTGCTGATCTCCCATGTTACTTTCTACAACTCTGACTATTAGTTTATCAATCACTATCAATATTTCTCTGGAGACCACCTGCATCACTAAAACATTGGGTCATTTGTGCTGCATCCTGATCTGAATCCCAGCTGCTGATCTCCCATCTTACTTTCTACAACTCTGAGTATTAGTTTATCAATCACTATCAATATTTCTCTGGAGACCATCTGCCTCACTAAAACATTGGGTCATTTGTGCTGCATCCTGATCTGAATCCCAGCTGCTGATCTCCCATCTTACTTTCTACAACTCTGAGTATTAGTTTATAAATCACTGTCAATATTTCTCTGGAGACCACCTGCCTCACTAAAACATTGGGTCATTTGTGCTGCATCCTGATCTGAATCCCAGCTGCTTATCTCCCATCTTACTTTCTACAACTCTGAATATTAGTTTATCAATCTGGAGACCATCTGCCTCACTAAAACATTGGGTCATTTGTGCAACATCCTGATCTGAATCCAAGCTGCTGATCTCCCATCTTACTTTCTACAACTCTGAGTAATAGTTTACCAATCACTATCAATATTTCTCAGGAAAACCATATTCCTCACTAAAACATTGGGTCATTTGTGCTGCATCCTGATCTGGATCCCAGCTGCTGATCTCCCATCTTACTTTCTACAACTCTGAGTATTAGTTTATCAATCACTATCAATATTTCTCTGGAGACCATCTGCCTCACTAAAACATTGGGTCATTTGTGCTACATCCTGATCTGAATCCCAGCTGCTGATCTCCCATCTTACTTTCTACAACTCTGAGTATTAGTTTATCAATCACTATCAATATTTCTCTGGAGACCATCTGCCTCACTAAAACATTGGGTAATTTGTGCTGCATCCTGATCTGAATGAATCCCATCTGCTGATCTCCCATCTTACTTTCTACAACTCTGAGTATTAGTTTATCAATCACTATCAATATTTCTCTGGAGACCATCTGCCTCAGTAAAACACTGTGTCATTTGTGCTGCATCCTGATCTGAAACCCAGCTGCTGATCTCCCATCTTACTTTCTACAACTCTGAGTATTAGTTTATCAATCACTATCAATATTTCTCTGGAGACCATCTGCCTCACTAAAACATTGGGTCATTTGTGCAACATCCTGATCTGAATCCAAGCTGCTGATCTCCCATCTTACTTTCTACAACTCTGAGTAATAGTTTACCAATCACTATCAATATTTCTCAGGAAAACCATCTTCCTCACTAAAACATTGGGTCATTTGTGCTGCATCCTGATCTGAATCCCAGCTGCTGATCTCCCATCTTACTTTTTACAACTCTGAGTATTAGTTTATCAATCACTATCAATATTTCTCTGGAGACCATCTGCCTCACTAAAACATTGGATCATTTGTGCTGCATCCTGATCTGAATCCCAGCTGCTGATCTCCCATCTTACTTTCTACAACTCTGAGTATTAGTTTATCAATCACTATCAATATTTCTCTGGACACCATCTGCCTAACTAAAACATTGGGTCATTTGTGCTGCATCCTGATCTGAATCCCAGCTGCTCATCTCCCATCTTACTTTCTACAACTCTGACTATTAGTTTATCAATCACTATCAATATTTCTCTGGAGACCATCTGCCTCACTAAAACATTGGGTCATTTGTGCTGCACCCTGATCTGAATCCCAGCTGCTGATCTCCCATCTTACTTTCTACAACTCTGAGTATTAGTTTATCAATCACTATCAATATTTCTCTGGAGGCCATCTAACTCACTAAAACATTGGATCATTTGTACTGCATCCTGATCTGAATCCCAGCTGCTGATCTCCCATCTTACTTTCTACAGCTCTGAGTATTAGTTTATCAATCACTATCAATATTTCTCTGGAGACCACCTGCCTCACTAAAACATTGGGTCATTTGTGCTGCATCCTGATCGGAATCCCAGCTGCTGATCTCCCATCTTACATTCTACATATCTGAGTATTAGTTTATCAATATTTCTCTGGAGACCATCTGCCTCACTAAAACATCGGGTCATTTGTGCTGCATCCTGATCTGAATCCCAGCTGCTGATCTCCCATCTTACTTTCTACAACTTTGAGTATTAGTTTATCAATCACTATCAATATTTCTCTGGACACCATCTGCCTCACTAAAACATTGGGTCATTTGTGCTGCATCCTGATCTGAATCCCAGCTGTTCATCTCCCATCTTACTTTCTACAACTCTGAGTATTAGTTTATCAATCACTATTAATATTTCTCTGGAGACCATCTGCCTCACTAAAACACTGTGTCATTTGTGCTGCATCCTGATCTGAAACCCAGCTGCTGATCTCCCATCTTACTTTCTACAACTCTGAGTATTAGTTTATCAATCACTATCAATATTTCTCTGGAGAACACCTGCCTCACTAAAACATTGGGTCATTTGTGCTGCATCCTGATCTGAATCCCAGCTGCTGATCTCCCATCTTACTATCTACAACTCTGAGTATTAGTTTATCAATCACTATCAATATTTCTCTGGAGACCATCTGCCTCACTAAAACATCGGGTCATTTGTGCTGCATCCTGATCTGAGTCCCAGCTGCTGATCTCCCATCTTACTTTCTACAACTCTGAGTAATAGTTTATCAATCACTATAAATATTTCTCTTGAGACCACCTTCATCACTAAAACATTAGGTCATTTGTGCTGCATCCTGATCTGAATCCCAGCTGCTGATCTCCCATGTTACTTTCTACAACTCTGACTATTAGTTTATCAATCACTATCAATATTTCTCTGGAGACCACCTGCATCACTAAAACATTGGGTCATTTGTGCTGCATCCTGATCTGAATCCCAGCTGCTGATCTCCCATCTTACTTTCTACAACTCTGAGTATTAGTTTATCAATCACTATCAATATTTCTCTGGAGACCATCTTCCACACTAAAACATTGGGTCATTTGTGCTGCATCCTGATCTGAATCCCAGCTGCTGATCTCCCATCTTACTTTCTACAACTCTGAGTATTAGTTTATCAATCACTATCAATATATCTCTGGAGACCATCTGCCTCACTAAAACATTGGGTCATTTGTGCTGCATCCTGATCGGAATCCCAGCTGCTGATCTCCCATCTTACTTTCTACAACTCTGAGTATTAGTTTATCAATCACTATCAATATTTCTCTGGAAAACCATCTTCCTCACTAAATCTTTGGGTCATTTGTGCTGCATCCTGATCTGAATCCCAGCTGCTGATCTCCCATCTTACTTTCTACAACTCTGAGTAATAGTTTATCAATCACTATAAATATTTCTCTGGAGACCACCTTCATAACTAAAATATTGGGTCATTTGTGCTGCATCCTGATCTGAATCCCAGCTGCTGATCTCCCATCTTACTTTCTACAACTCTGAATATTAGTTTATCAATCTGGAGACCATCTGCCTCACTAAAACATTCGGTCATTTGTGCAACATCCTGATCTGAATCCAAGCTGCTGATCTCCCATCTTACTTTCTACAACTCTGAGTAATAGTTTACCAATCACTATCAATATTTCTCAGGAAAACCATCTTCCTCACTAAAACATTGGGTCATTTGTGCTGCATCCTGATCTGAATCCCAGCTGCTGATCTCCCATCTTACTTTCTACAACTCTGAGTATTAGTTTATCAATCACTATCAATATTTCTCTGGAGACCATCTGCCTCACTAAAACATTGGATCATTTGTGCTGCATCCTGATCTGAATCCCAGCTGCTGATCTCCCATCTTACTTTCTACAACTCTGAGTATTAGTTTATCAATCACTATCAATATTTCTCTGGACACCATCTGCCTCACTAAAACATTGGGTCATTTGTGCTGCATCCTGATCTGAATCCCAGCTGCTCATCTCCCATCTTACTTTCTACAACTCTGACTATTAGTTTATCAATCACTATCAATATTTCTCTGGAGACCATCTGCCTCACTAAAACATTGGGTCATTTGTGCTGCATCCTGATCTGAATCCCAGCTGCTGATCTCCCATCTTACTTTCTACAACTCTGAGTATTAGTTTATCAATCACTATCAATATTTCTCTGGAGGCCATCTAACTCACTAAAACATTGGATCATTTGTGCTGCATCCTGATCTGAATCCCAGCTGCTGATCTCCCATCTTACTTTCTACAACTCTGAGTATTAGTTTATCAATCACTATCAATATTTCTCTGGAGACCACCTGCCTCACTAAAACATTGGGTCATTTGTGCTGCATCCTGATCGGAATCCCAGCTGCTGATCTCCCATCTTACTTTCTACAACTCTGAGTATTAGTTTATCAATCACTATCAATATTTCTCTGGAAAACCATCTTCCTCACTAAATCTTTGGGTCATTTGTGCTGCATCCTGATCTGGATCCCAGCTGCTGATCTCCCATCTTACTTTCTACAACTCTGAGTATTAGTTTATCAATCACTATCAATATTTCTCTGGAGACCATCTGCCTCACTAAAACATTGGGTCATTTGTGCTACATCCTGATCTGAATCCCAGCTGCTGATCTCCCATCTTACTTTCTACAACTCTGAGTATTAGTTTATCAATCACTATCAATATTTCTCTGGAGACCATCTGCCTCAGTAAAACACTGTGTCATTTGTGCTGCATCCTGATCTGAAACCCAGCTGCTGATCTCCCATCTTACTTTCTACAACTCTGAGTATTAGTTTATCAATCACTATCAATATTTCTCTGGAGACCATCTGCCTCACTAAAACACTGTGTCATTTGTGCTGCATCCTGATCTGAAACCCAGCTGCTGATCTCCCATCTTACTTTCTACAACTCTGAGTATTAGTTTATCAATCACTATCAATATTTCTCTGGAGACCATCTGCCTCACTAAAACATTGGGTCATTTGTGCTGCATCCTGATCTGAATCCCAGCTGCTGATCTCCCATCTTACTTTCTACAACTCTGAGTATTAGTTTATCAATCACTATCAATATTTCTCTGGAGACCATCTTCCTCACTAAAACATTGGGTCATTTGTGCTGCATCCTGATCTGAATCCCAGCTGCTGATCTCCCATCTAACTTTCTACAACTCTGAATATTAGTTTATCATTCTGGAGACCATCTGCCTCACTAAAACATTGGGTAATTTGTGCTGCATCCTGATCAGAATCCCAGCTGCTGATCTCCCATCTTACTTTCTACAACTCTGAGTATTAGTTTATCAATCACTATCAATATTTCTCTGGAGACCACCTACCTCACTAAAACATTGGGTCATTTGTGCTGCATCCTGATCTGAATCCCAGCTGCTGATCTCCCATCTTACATTCTACAACTCTGAGTATTAGTTTATCAATCACTATCAATATTTCTCTGGAGACCATCTTCCTCACTAAAACATTTGGTCATTTGTGCTGCATCCTGATCTGAATCCCAGCTGCTGATCTCCCATCTTACTTTCTACAACTCTGACTATTAGTTTATCAATCACTATCAATATTTCTCTGGAGACCATCTGCCTCACTAAAACATTGGGTCATTTGTGCTACATCCTGATCTGAATCCAATCTGCTGATCTCCCATCTTACATTCTACAACTCTGAGTAATAGTTTATCAATCACTATCAATATTTCTCTGGAAAACCATCTTCCTCACTAAAACATCGGGTCATTTATGCTGCATCCTGATCTGAATCCCAGCTGCTGATCTCCCATCTTACTTTCTACAACTCTGAGTATTAGTTTATCAATCATTATCAATATTTCTCTGGAGACCATCTGCCTCGCTAAAACATTGGGTCATTTGTGCTGCATCCGGATCTGAATCCCAGCTGCTGATCTCCCATCTTACTTTCTACAACTCTGAGTATTAGTTTATCAATCACTATCAATATTTCTCTGGAGACCATCTGCCTCACTAAAACATTGGCTCATTTGTCCTGCATCCTGATCTGAATCCCAGCTGCTGATCTCCTATCTTACTTTCTACAACTCTGAGTATTACTTTATCAATCACTATCAATATTTCTCTGGAGACCACCTGCCTCACTAAAACACTGGGTCATTTGTGCTGCATCCTGATCTGAATCCCAGCTGCTGATCTCCCATCTTACTTTCTACAACTCTGAGTATTAGTTTATCAATCACTATCAATATTTCTCTAGAGACCATCTGCCTCACTAAAACATTGGGTCATTTGTGCTGCATCCTGATCTGAATCCCAGCTGCTGATCTACCATCTTACTTTCTACAACTCTGAGTATTAGTTTATCAATCACTATCAATATTTCTCTGGACACCATCTGCCTCACTAAAACATCGGGTCATTTGTGCTGCATCCTGATCTGAATCCGAGCTGCTGATCTCCCATCTTACTTTCTACATATCTGAGTATTAGTTTATCAATCACTATCAATATTTCTCTGGAGACCATCTGCCTCACTAAAACATTGGGTCATTTGTGCTGCATCCTGATCTGAATCCCAGCTGCTGATCTCCCATCTTACTTTCTACAACTCTGAGTATTAGTTTATCAATCACTATCAAGATTTCGCTGGACACCATCTGCCTCACTAAAACATTGGGTCATTTGTGCTGCATCCTGATCTGAATCCCAGCTGCTGATCTCCCATCTTACTTTCTACATCTCTGAGTATTAGTTTATCAATCACTATCAATATTACTCTGGAGACCATTTGCGTCACTAAAACATTGGGTCATTTGTGCTGCATCCTGATCTGAATCCCAGCTGCTGATCTCCCATCCTACTTTCTACAACTCTGAGTATTAGTTTATCAATCACTATCAATATTTCTCTGGAGACCATCTGCCTCACTAAAACATTGGGTAATTTGTGCTGCATCCTGATCTGAATCCCAGCTGCTGATCTCCCATCTTACTTTCTACAACTCTGAGTATTAGTTTATCAATCACTATCAATATTTCTCTGGAGACCATCTGCCTCACTAAAACATTGGGTCATTTGTGCTGCATCCTGATCTGAATCCCAGCTGCTGATCTCCCATCTTACTTTCTACTTATCTGAGTATTAGTTTATCAATCACTATCAATATTTCTCTGGAGACCATCTGCCTCACTAAAACATTGGGTCATTTGTGCTGCATCCTGATCTGAATCCCAGCTGCTGATCTCCCATCTTACCTTCTACAACTCTGAGTATTAGTTTATCAATCACTATCAATATTTCTCTGGACACCATCTGCCTCACTAAAACATTGGGTCATTTGTGCTGCATCCTGATCTGAATCCCAGCTGCTGATCTCCCATCTCACTTTCTACAACTCCGAGTATTAGTTTATCAATCACTATCAATATTTCTCTGGAGACCATCTGCCTCGCTAAAACATTGGGTCATTTGTGCTGCATCCTGATCTGAATCCAAGCTGCTGATCTCCCATCTTACTTTCTACAAATCTGAGTATTAGTTTATCAATCACTATCAATATTTCTCTGGAGACCATCTGCCTCACTAAAACATTGGGTCATTTGTGCTGCATCCTGATCTGAATCCCAGCTGCTGATCTCCCATCTTACTTTCTACAACTCTGACTATTAGTTTATCAATCACTATCAATATTTCTCTGGAGATCATCTGCCTCACTAAAACATTGGGTCATTTGTGCTGCATCCTGATCTGAATCCCAGCTGCTGATCTCCCATCTTACTTTCTACAAATCTGAGTATTAGTTTATCAATCACTATCAATACTTCTCTGGAGACCATCTGCCTCACTAAAACATCGGGTCATTTGTGCTGCATCCTGATCTGAATCCCATCTGCTGATCTCCCATCTTACTTTCTACAACTCTGAGTATTAGTTTATCAATCACTATCAATATTACTCTGGAGATCATCTGCCTCACTAAAACATTGGGTCATTTGTGCTGCATACTGATCTGAATCCCAGCTGCTGATATCCCATCTTACTTTCTATTAGTTTATCAATCACTATCAATATTTCTCCGGAGACCACGTGCCTCACGTTGGTCATTTGTGCTGCATCCTGATCTGAATCCCAGCTGCTGATCTCCCATCTTACTTTCTACATATATGAGTATTAGTTTATCAAT
This sequence comes from Protopterus annectens, assembly GCF_019279795.1. Classification (NCBI taxonomy): domain Eukaryota; kingdom Metazoa; phylum Chordata; order Ceratodontiformes; family Protopteridae; genus Protopterus; species Protopterus annectens. The sequence continues at coordinate 863,460,990 of NC_056750.1, forward strand.
CACTATCAATATTTCTCTGGAGACCATCTGCCTCACTAAAACAACGGGTCATTTGTGCTGCATCCTGATCTGAATCCCACATGCTGATCCCCCATCTTACTTTCTACAACTCTGAGTATTAGTTTATCAATCACTATCAATATTTCTCTGGACACCATCTGCCTCACTAAAACATTGGGTCATTTGTGCTGCATCCTGATCTGAATCCCAGCTGCTGAACTCCCATCTTTCTTTCTACAACTCTGAGTATTAGTTTATTAATCACTATCAATATTTCTCTGGACACCATCTGCCTCACTAAAACATTGGGTCATTTGTGCTGCATCCTGATCTGAATCCCAGCTGCTGATCTCCCATCTTACTTTCTACAACTCTGAGTATTAGTTTATCAATCACTATCAATATTTCTCTGAAGACCATCTGCCTCACTAAAACATTGGGTCATTTGCGCTGCATCCTGATCTGAATCCCAGCTGCTGATCTCCCATCTTACTTTCTACAACTCTGAGTATTAGTTTATCAATCACTATCAATATTTCTCTGGAGACCATCTGCCTCACTAAAACATTTGGTCATTTGTGCTGCATCCTGATCTGAATCCCAGCTGCTGATCTCCCATCTTACTTTCTACAACTCTGAGTATTAGTTTATCAATCACTATCAATATTACTATGGACACCATCTGCCTCACTAAAACATTGGGTCATTTGTGCTGCATCCTGATCTGAATCCCAGCTGCTGATCTCCCATCTTACTTTCTACAACTCTGAGTATTAGTTTATCAATCACTATCAATATTTCTCTGGACACCATCTGCCTCACTAAAACATCGGGTCATTTGTGCTGCATCCTGATCTGAATCCCAGATGCTGATCTCCCATCTTACTTTCTACAACTCTAAGTATTAGTTTATCAATCACTATCAATATTTCTCTGGACACCATCTGCCTCACTAAAACATTGGGTCATTTGTGCTGCATCCTGATCTGAATCCCAGCTGCTGAACTCCCATCTTTCTTTCTACAACTCTGAGTATTAGTTTATTAATCACTATCAATATTTCTCTGGACACCATCTGCCTCACTAAAACATTGGGTCATTTGTGCTGCATCCTGATCTGAATCCCAGCTGCTGATCTCCCATCTTACTTTCTACAACTCTGACTATTAATTTATCAATCACTATCAATATTTCTCTGGAGACCATCTGCCTCGCTAAAACATTGGGTCATTTGTGCTGCATCCGGATCTGAATCCCAGCTGCTGATCTCCCATCTTACTTTCTACAACTCTGAGTATTAGTTTATCAATCACTATCAATATTTCTCTGGAGACCATCTGCCTCACTAAAACATTGGTTCATTTGTGCTGCATCCTGATCTGAATCCCAGCTGCTGATCTCCCATCTTACTTTCTACAACTCTGAATAATAGTTTATCAATCAGTATCAATATTTCTCTGGAGACCATCTGCCTCACTAAAACATTGGGTCATTTGTGCTGCATCCTGATCTGAATCCCAGCTGCTGATCTCCCATCTTACTTTCTACAACTCTGAGTATTAGTTTATCCATCACTATCTGCCTCATTAAAACATTGGGTCATTTGTGCTGCATCCTGATCTGAATCCCAGCTGGTGATCTCCCATCTTACTTTCTACAACTTTGAGTATTAGTTTATCAATCACTATCAATATTTCTCTGGAGACCACCTGCCTCACTAAAACATTGGGTCATTTGTGCTGCATCCTGATCTGAATCCCAGCTGCTGATCTCCCATCTTACTTTCCTCAACTCTGAGTATTAGTTTATCAATCACTATCAATATTTCTCTGGAGACCACCTGCCTTACTAAAACATTGGGTCATTTGTGCTGCATCCTGATGTGAATCCCAGCTGCTGATCTCCCATCCTACTTTCTACAACTCTGAGTATTAGTTTATCAATCACTATCAATATTTCTCTGGAGACCATCTGCCTCACTAAAACATTGGGTCATTTGTGCTGCATCCTGATCTGAATACCAGCTGCTGATCTCCCATCTTACTTTCAACATATCTGAGTATTAGTTTATCAATCACTATCAATATTTCTCTGGAGACCATCTGCCTCACTAAAACATCGGGTCATTTGTGCTGCATCCTGATCTGAATCCCAGCTGCTGATATCCCATCTTACTTTCTGCAACTCTGAGTATTAGTTTATCAATCACTATCAATATTTCTCTGGACACCATCTGCCTCACTAAAACATTGGGTCATTTGTGCTGCATCCTGATCTGAATCCCAGCTGCTGATCTCCCATCTTACTTTCTACAACTCTGAGTATTAGTTTATCAATCCCTATCAATATTTCTCTGGACACCATCTGCCTCACTGAAACATTGGGTCATTTGTGCTGCATCCTGATCTGAATCCCAGCTGCTGATCTCCCATCTTACTTTCTACAACTCTGAGTATTCGTTTATTAATTATTCTCAATATTTCTCTGGACACCATCTGCCTCACTAAAACATTGGGTCATTTGTGCTGCATCCTGATCTGAATCCCAGCTGCTGATCTCCCATCTTACTTTCTACAACTCTGAGTATTAGTTTATCAATCACTATCAATATTTCTCTGGAGACCATCTGCCTCACTAAAACATTTGGTCATTTGTGCTGCATCCTGATCTGAATCCCAGCTGCTGATCTCCCATCTTACTTTCTACAACTCTGAGTATTAGTTTATCAATCACTATCAATATTACTCTGGACACCATCTGCCTCACTAAAACATTGGGTCATTTGTGCTGCATCCTGATCTGAATCCCAGGTGCTGATCTCCCATCTTACTTTCTACATATATGAGTATTAGTTTATCAATCACTATCAATATTTCTCTGGAGACCATCTGCCTCACTAAAACAACGGGTCATTTGTGCTGCATCCTGATCTGAATCCCACATGCTGATCTCCCATCTTACTTTCTACAACTCTGAGTATTAGTTTATCAATCACTATCAATATTTCTCTGGACACCATCTGCCTCACTAAAACATTGGGTCATTTGTGCTGCATCCTGATCTGAATCCCAGCTGCTGAACTCCCATCTTTCTTTCTACAACTCTGAGTATTAGTTTATTAATCACTATCAATATTTCTCTGGACACCATCTGCCTCACTAAAACATTGGGTCATTTGTGCTGCATCCTGATCTGAATCCCAGCTGCTGATCTCCCATCTTACTTTCTACAACTCTGACTATTAATTTATCAATCACTATCAATATTTCTCTGGAGACCATCTGCCTCGCTAAAACATTGGGTCATTTGTGCTGCATCCGGATCTGAATCCCAGCTGCTGATCTCCCATCTTTACTTTCTACAACTCTGAGTATTAGTTTATCAATCACTATCAATATTTCTCTGGAGACCATCTGCCTCACTAAAACATTGGTTCATTTCTGCTGCATCCTGATCTGAATCCCTGCTGCTGATCCCCCATCTTACTTTCTACAACTCTGAATAATAGTTTATCAATCAGTATCAATATTTCTCTGGAGACCATCTGCCTCACTAAAACATTGGGTCATTTGTGCTGCATCCTGATCTGAATCCCAGCTGCTGATCTCCCATCTTACTTTCTACAACTCTGAGTATTAGTTTATCCATCACTATCACTATTTCTCTGGAGACCATCTGCCTCACTAAAACATTGGGTCATTTGTGCTGCATCCTGATCTGAATCCCAGCTGCTGATCTCCCATCTTACTTTCTACAACTTTGAGTATTAGTTTATCAATCACTATCAATATTTCTCTGGAGACCACCTGCCTCACTAAAACATTGGGTCATTTGTGCTGCATCCTGATCTGAATCCCAGCTGCTGATCTCCCATCTTACTTTCTACAACTCTGAGTATTAGTTTATCAATCACTATCAATATTTCTCTAGAGACCATCTGCCTCACTAAAACATTGGGTCATTTGTGCTGCATCCTGATCTGAATCCCAGCTGCTGATCTCCCATCTTACTTTCTGCAACTCTGAGTATTAGTTTATCAATCACTATCAATATTTCTCTGGAGAACACCTGCCTTACTAAAACATTGGGTCATTTGTGCTGCATCCTGATCTGAATCCCAGCTGCTGATCTCCCATCTTACTTTCTACAACTCTGAGTATTAGTTTATTAATGACTATCAATATTTCTCTGGACACCATCTGCCTCACTAAAACATTGGGTCATTTGTGCTGCATCCTGATCTGAATCCCAGCTGCTGATCTCCCATCTTACTTTCTACAACTCTGAGTATTAGTTTATCAATCACTATCAATATTTCTCTGGACACCATCTGCCTCACTAAAACATCGGGTCATTTGTGCTGCATCCTGATCTGAATCCCAGCTGCTGATCTCCCATCTTACTTTCTACAACTCTGAGTATTAGTTTATCAATCACTATCAATATTTCTCTGGACACCATCTGCCTCACTAAAACATTGAGTCATTTGTGCTGAATCCTGATCTGAATCCCAGCTGCTGATCTCGCATCTTACTTTTTACAACTCTGATTATTAGTTTATTAATCACTATACATATTTCTCTGGACACCATCTGCCTCACTAAAACATTGGGTCATTTGTGCTGCATCCTGATCTGAATCCCAGCTGCTGATCTTCCATCTTACTTTCTACAAATCTGAGTATTAGTTTATCAATCACTATCAATATTTCTCTGGAGACCATTTGCCTCACTAAAACATCGGGTCATTTGTGCTGCATCCTGATCTGAATCCCAGCTGCTGATCTCCCATCTTACTTTCTACAACTCTGAGTATTAGTTTATCAATCACTATCAATATTTCTCTGGACACCATCTGCCTTACTAAAACATTGGGTCATTTGTGCTGCATCCTGATCTGAATCCCAGCTGCTGATCTCCCATCTTACTTTCTACAACTCTGACTATTAGTTTATCAATCACTATCAATATTTCTCTGGAGACCATCTGCCTCACTAAAACATTGGGTCATTTGTGCTGTATCATGATCTGAATCCCAGCTGCTGATCTCCCATCTTACTTTCTACAACTCTGAGTATTAGTTTATCAATCACTATCAATATTTCTCTGGACACCATCTGCCTCACTAAAACATTGGGTCATTTGTGCTGCATCCTGATCTGAATCCCAGCTGCTGATCTCCCATCTTACTTTCTACAACTCTGAGTATTAGTTTATCAATCACTATCAATATTTCTCTGGAGACCATCTGCCTCACTAAAACATTGGGTCATTTGTGATGCATCCTGATCTGAATCCCAGCTGCTGATCTCCCATCTTACTTTCTACAACTCTGAGTATTAGTTTATCAATCACTATCAATATTTCTCTGGAGAACACCGGCTTCACTAAAACATTGGGTCATTTGTGCTGCATCCTGATCTGAATCCCAGCTGCTGATCTCCCATCTTACTTTCTATAACTCTGAGTAATAGTTTATCAATCACTATCAATATTTCGCTGGAGACCATCTGCCTCACTAAAACATTGGGTCATTTGTGCTGCATCCTGATCTGAATCCCAGCTGCTGATCTCCCATCTTACTTTCTATAACTCTGAGTATTAGTTTATCAATCACTATCAATATTTCTCTGGACACCATCTGCCTCACTAAAACATTGGGTCATTTGTGCTGCATCCTGATCTGAATCCCAGCTGCTGATCTCCCATCTTACTTTCTACAACTCTGAGTATTAGTTTATCAATCACTATCAATATTTCTCTGGAGAACACCTGCCTCACTAAAACACTGGGTCATTTGTGCGGCATCCTGATCTGAATCCCAGCTGCTCATCTCCCATCTTACTTTCTACAACTCTGAGTATTAGTTTATCAATCACTATCAATATTTCTCTGGAGACCACCTGCCTCACTAAAACATTGGGTCATTTGTGCTGCATCCTGATCTGAATCACAGCTGCTGATCTCCCATCTTACTTTCTACAAATCTGAGTATTAGTTTATCAATCACTATCAATATTTCTCTGGAGACCATCTTCCTCACTAAAACACTGGATCATTTGTGCTGCATCCTGATCTGAATCCCAGCTGCTGATCTCCCATCTTACTTTCTACATATCTGAGTATTAGTTTATCAATCACTATCAATATTTCTCTGGACACCATCTGCCTCACTAAAACATTGGGTCATTTGTGCTGCATCCTGATCTGAATCCCAGCTGCTAAACTCCCATCTTACTTTCTACAACTCTGAGTATTAGTTTATTAATCACTATCAATATTTCTCTGGACACCATCTGCCTCACTAAAACATTGCGTCATTTGTGCTGCATCCTGATCTGAATCCCAGCTGCTGATCTCCCATCTTACTTTCTACAACTCTGAGTATTAGTTTATCAATCACAATCAATGTTTCTCTGGACACCATCTGCCTCACTAAAACATTGGGTCATTTGTGCTGCATCCTGATCTGAATCCCAGCTGCTGATCTCCCATCTTACTTTCTACAACTCTGACTATTAGTTTATCAATCACTATCAATATTTCTCTGGACACCATCTGCCTGACTAAAACATTGGGTCATTTGTGCTGCATCCTGATCTGAATCCCAGCTGCTGATCTCCCATCTTACTTTCTATAACTCTGAGTATTAGTTTATCAATCACTATCAATATTTCTCTGGAGACCATCTGCCTCGCTAAAACATTGGGTCATTTGTGCTGCATCCTGATCTGAATCCCAGCTGCTGATCTCCCATCTTACTTTCTACAAATCTGAGTATTAGTTTATCAATCACTATCAATATTTCTCTGGAGACCATCTGCCTCACTAAAACATTGGGTCATTTGTGCTGCATCCTGATCTGATTCCCAGCTGCTGATCTCCCATCTTACTTTCTACAACTCTGACTATTAGTTTATCAATCACTATCAATATTTCTCTGGAGATCATCTGCCTCACTAAAACATTGGGTCATTTGTGCTGTATCCTAATCTGAATCCCAGCTGCTGATCTCCCATCTTACTTTCTATTAGTTTATCAATCACTATCAATATTTCTCTGGAGACCACCTGCCTCACGTTGGTCATTTGTGCTGCATCCTGATCTGAATCCCAGCTGCTGATCTCCCATCTTACTTTCTACAACTCTGAGTATTAGTTTATCAATCACTATCAATATTTCTCTGGAAAACCATCTTCCTCACTAAAACATTGGGTCATTTGTGCTGCATCCTGATCTGAATCCCAGCTGCTGATCTCCCATCTTACTTTCTACATATCTGAATATTAGTTTATCAATCACTATCAATATTTCTCTGGAGACCATCTGCCTCACTAAAACATCGGGTCATTTGTGCTGCATCCTGATCTGAATCCCAGCTGCTGATCTCCCATCTTACTTTCTACAACTCTGAGTATTAGTTTAGCAATCACTATCAATATTTCTCTGGACACCATCTGCCTCACTGAAACATTGGGTCATTTGTGCTGCATCCTGATCTGAATCCCAGCTGCTGATCTAGCATCTTACTTTCTACAACTCTGAGTATTAGCTTATCAATCACTATCAATATTTCTCTGGACACCATCTGCCTCACTAAAACATTGGGTCATTTGTGCTGCATCCTGATCTGAATCCCAGCTGCTGATCTCCCATCTTACTTTCTACAACTCTGACTATTAGTTTATCAATCACTATCAATATTTCTCTGGACACCATCTGCCTCACTAAAACATTAGGTCATTCGTGCTGCATCCTGATCTGAATCCCAGCTGCTGATCTCCCATCTTACTTTCTACAACTCTGAGTACTAGTTTATCAATCACTATCAATATTTCTCTGGAGACCATCTGCCTCACTAAAACATAAGGTCATTTGTGCTGCATCCTGATCTGAATCCCAGCTGCTGATCTCCCATCTTACTTTCTACAACTCTGAGTATTAGTTTATCAATCACTATCAATATTTCTCTAGAGACCATCTGCCTCACTAAAACATTGGGTCATTTGTGCTGCATCTTGATCTGAATCCCAGCTGCTCATCTCCCATCTTACTTTCTACAACTCTGAGTATTAGTTTATCAATCACTATCAATATTACTCTGGAGATCATCTGCCTCACTAAAACATTGGGTCATTTGTGCTGCATCCTGATCTGAATCCCAGCTGCTCATCTCCCATCTTACTTTCTACAACTCTGAGTATTAGTTTATGAGTATTAGTTTATCAATCACTATCAATATTTCTCTGGACACCATCTGCCTCACTAAAACATCGGGTCATTTGTGCTGCATCCTGATCTGAATCCCAGCTGCTGATCTCCCATCTTACTTTCTACAACTCTGAGTATTAGTTTATCAATCACTATCAATATTTCTCTGGACACCATCTGCCTCACTAAAACATTGAGTCATTTGTGCTGAATCCTGATCTGAATCCCAGCTGCTGATCTCGCATCTTACTTTTTACAACTCTGATTATTAGTTTATTAATCACTATACATATTTCTCTGGACACCATCTGCCTCACTAAAACATTGGGTCATTTGTGCTGCATCCTGATCTGAATCCCAGCTGCTGATCTTCCATCTTACTTTCTACAAATCTGAGTATTAGTTTATCAATCACTATCAATATTTCTCTGGAGACCATTTGCCTCACTAAAACATCGGGTCATTTGTGCTGCATCCTGATCTGAATCCCAGCTGCTGATCTCCCATCTTACTTTCTACAACTCTGACTATTAGTTTATCAATCACTATCAATATTTCTCTGGAGACCATCTGCCTCACTAAAACATTGGGTCATTTGTGCTGTATCATGATCTGAATCCCAGCTGCTGATCTCCCATCTTACTTTCTACAACTCTGAGTATTAGTTTATCAATCACTATCAATATTTCTCTGGACACCATCTGCCTCACTAAAACATTGGGTCATTTGTGCTGCATCCTGATCTGAATCCCAGCTGCTGATCTCCCATCTTACTTTCTACAACTCTGAGTATTAGTTTATCAATCACTATCAATATTTCTCTGGAGAACACCGGCTTCACTAAAACATTGGGTCATTTGTGCTGCATCCTGATCTGAATCCCAGCTGCTGATCTCCCATCTTACTTTCTACAACTCTGAGTATTAGTTTATCAATCACTATCAATATTTCTCTGGAGACCAGTTAGCAGAATGGCTAAGATTTTCACCTCCCATGCACAAGGTTCAATCCTGACTTCTGGCCAGAGCTGTTTGGACTTCGCATGTTCACCCTGTGTCTCTGTGGGGTTCCTCCAAAAAACATAACAGGTTATAGTTAGTTCAAATGGAGGAAGAATGAGCATCCTTAACAGAAAATTAAGATCCCAAGGAAGAGCCACCAGTTTTCTTGGAGGCCTCTTATGCAAACCCTCTTTCAAAAACATTTTGACACAAGACTGCATTGAAAGAGGAGGTATAATGAAATTGCCAATAAATGAACCTTGATAGAGAAATAAGAAGCAGGCTTTCTTGGCTTCATCAGTACCTGCTGCATGTCCCCAGTAAACTGGCACCTAAAAGTAATTATACTGAAGCTGATTAATGCCCAGGTGTATCAAACACCCCATTCTTGTGGGAGTAGCTCCAGTCTGTGAGAAAGCTGGTGAAAATTGCCCCTGACAGTTTACAAAAGAATGGAGAACCACTGTTGCCTGAGCCAGAATGGAAGCACCACAATGATCTTGGGGGATTCCTTCTGAATCGTCAGAAGTATCTTGAATATCAATGGAAAGGGTGGAAAAGCATACATGAACATTCCTGTCCAAGGAAAAGAAAAGGCATCTGTCTTCCAGTCCTTCTGTGCATGTTGTGCTAGAACAGAATCTTGCCAGTTGATTGTTCAGACAGGGGGCAAAGAGGTCAACTAAATGAACCTCCCACAGATGGATCAAAACTTGCAAGACTTCCTGAACTAGTTTCCATTTGTGATTGTCTACCCTGGTCCTGCTCATCTTGCCTGCCACACAGTTTTACTCTGACGAAATGTAGGATGCCTGTAGAGTGAGACAGTGCTGTGAAGCTATACCCCAAGCTAGCACAGCTAGTCTGTAAAGGGGGGGGTTCCCTTGCTTGATGATGTACCAAATGACTGTAGTATTGACTGTAACCACTTCAAGAGGTCTGGGGACTAAAGATGGTCCAGAGAGCTAAGTGCCTTGATCAAGGCAAGCATCTCCTTGATATTTACTGCTTCAGTCTGTCTTTGGTGTCCCACACCTATTCCCCAAAGAAAGTCAAAAGCATCTGTGGTGACTGACTGCTTTGGAGTAAGGAGGGAAAAGGGGAGACCTGGATTAAGGATATCTGTTGTCTCCCCCAAATGATTTCTTTTCTGACAAACCCCAGAACTGGGTTTTGAAAAGATAAAGGTTGTCGGTGTTGAGACCAAAGAAATTTAGAAGCCACTGTATCTTTCTCATGTGGAGTTTTGCTAGGGGTATCATGAGAATCATAGATGCCATGAGACCCAAAATCCTGAGGTATTTCCTCACGGTGAGTGGAAAACCTTAGAAACAGATCTAGACATAGACCCATTTGTTTTTTCCTGTGGAAGAAAAGCTGTTTGAACTGAGGTGTCCAGCTGACATTCAGGAACACAGTCCTACATGAAGGAGCCAAGAAAGACTTTAGTACATTCTCTTGGAATACCAGCTTGTATAACAGACCTTTTACCCAAAAGAGAGAATCCTGACATTTTGAAAAAGACTCTGCAAATATAAGCAATCTGTCTAAATATGGAAAAAAAATTGGCTACACTGTATCCTGCAATGAGCTATTACTGGAATAGACACTTTGTGAACACCCTGGTGCAGTAGACAATCCAAAGGATAAGGCCAGGAACTGGTAATGTGATCCAGACACATACAATCTTTGAATAGAGATGTGAAGATAAGCATCTTTAGTCTAGTGTTACCAGGAAACCTGAAAGAGGAATAAGTGATAACAGGTTTTGAACAGGTTCTGAAATTATATAATTTTAATTTGGGTACTATCAAAAAGAAGTTTAGGATAGGAAGATCCAGAACTGGTCTCTAAGCATTTTCCTTTGGCACTCAAAACATCCTTGAATAAAAACCCTTCTCCATCTGGGAAGGAGGAACTAGTTCACTCCTTGGAACAGCATATGATGAAGAATCAGAAAAAACAAGAGAGTCTGATCTGGAGGATAAGGAATGACCCTCTGGAAAGAAGGAATTCTTTCCATTTGGAACCTCAATGAATGATTTCTAGAACCCAATTTTATTAAACCATCTGTTACTAAAGAAAAAGATGGAGATTCAGACTTTCTGGACAAAAAAAAAGAGGCCAGGGTGGGAGGGGGTCACAAGGTCTCTTTAATAGTCATTCAGACTTGGTGACCTGTCTTTAGTTTTCGAACATTTTAGACTTCTTTTTGGAACCCCCTGTATTTTGTTGAGGCTATTTATTCTGCTTTTTAGCAAAAATCAGAAGAGAAGATAGAAAATCCCTTGGAGATTTTGGAAAAGGAGGGCTAAAAATGTTAGAGATTCCCTGGATCAACTTGCTCCTTTCATCACAATTTTTAATCACCTCTGCAGTCAAGTGGCCAAACACTAAATCTCCATTTAAGGCTGAATTTAAAATCTCATTTTAACATGAACCAGGAAGTTCTGAGAATATAGCTATGCAAACCTCCTCAAAACAGAACCAGTAGCCATTGCCCTGGAATAAGTATCAAGAGAGTCATACACACACTGTAAACAATGAGTAGTGACCTGTGCACAGAGTCATACATACACTGTAAACAATGAGTAGTGACCTGTGCACAGAGTCATGCATACACTGTAAACAATGAGTAGTGACCTGTGCACAGAGTCATACGCACACTCTGTAAACAGTGAGTAGTGACCTATGCACAAAGTTGTACATACACTGTAAACAATGAGTAGTGAACTGTGCACAGAGTAATACACACACAGTAAACAATGAGTAGTGACCTGTGCACAGAATCATACATACACTGTAAACAATGAGTAGTGACCTGTGCACAGAGTCATACACACACTGTAAACAATGAGTAATGACCTATGCACAGAGTCATACACACACTCACTGTAAACTATGAGTAGTGACCTGTGCATAAAGTCATACACACATTCACTGTAAACAATGAGTGGTGACCTATGCACAGAGTCATACATACACTGTAAACAATTAGTGACCTATGCACAGAGTCATACACACACTCACTGTAAACAATGAGTGGTGACCTATGCACAGAGTCATACACACACAGTAAACAATGAGTAGTGACCTGTGCACAGAGTCATACACACACTGTAAACAATGAGTAGTGACCTGTGCACAGAGTCATACACACACTGTAAACAATGAGTGGTGACCTGTGCACAGTCATACACACACTCTGTAAACAGTGAGTAGTGACCTATGCACAAAGTTGTACATACACTGTAAACAATGAGTAGTGACCTGTGCACAGAGTCATACACACACTGTAAACAATGAGTAATGACCTATGCACAGAGTCATACACACACTGTAAACAATGAGTAATGACCTATGCACAGAGTCATACACACACTGCAAACAATGACTGGTGACCTATGCACAGTCATACACACACTGTAAACAATGAGTAGTGACCTGTGCACAGAGTCATACACACACTCACTGTAAACTATGAGTAGTGACCTGTGCATAGAGTCATACACACACTCACTGTAAACAATGAGTGGTGACCTATGCACAGAGTCATACATACACTGTAAACAATTAGTGACCTATGCACAGAGTCATACATACACTGTAAACAATGAGTAGTGACCTGTGCACAGAGTCATACACACACTGAAAACAATGAGTAGTGACCTGTGCACAGAGTCATACACACACTGTAAACAATGAGTAGTGACCTCTGCACAGAGTCATACACACACTGTAAACAATGAGTAGTGACCTGTGCACAGAGTCATACACACACTCACTGTAAACAATGAGTGGTGACCTATGCACAGAGTCATACACACACAGTAAACAATGAGTAGTGACCTGTGCACAGAGTCATACACACACTGTAAACAATGAGTAATGACCTATGCACAGAGTCATACACACACTGCAAACAATGAGTAGTGACCTATGCACAGAGTCATACACACACTGTAAACAATGAGTAGTGACCTGTGCACAGAGTCATACACACACTCACTGTAAACAATGAGTAGTGACCTGTGCATAGAGTCATACACACACTCACTGTAAACAATGAGTGGTGACCTATGCACAGAGTCATACATACACTGTAAACAATTAGTGACCTGTGCACAAAGTCATACACACACTGTAAACAATGAGTAGTGACCTGTGCTCAGAGTCATACACACACTGTAAACAATGAGTAGTGATCTGTGCACAGAGTCATACATACACTGTACACAATGAGTAGTGACCTGTGCACAGAGTCATACACACACTGTAAACAATGAGTAGTGACCTGTGCACAGAGTCATACACACACTTTAAACAATGAGTAATGACCTAAGCACAGTCATACACATACTATAAACAATGAGTAGTGACCTGTGTGCACAGAGTCATACACACACTGTAAACAATGAGTAGTGGCCTGTGCACAGAGTCATACACACACTGTAAACAATGAGTAGTGACCTGTGCACAGAGTCATACACACACTGTAAACAATGAGTAGTAACCTGTGCACAGAGTCATACACACACTGCAAACAATGAGTAGTGACCTGTGTACAGAGTCATACATACACTGTAAACAATGAGTAGTAACCTGTGCTCAGAGTCATACACACACTGTAAACAATCAGTAGTGATCTGTGCACAGAGTCATACATACACTGTAATAAATGAGTAGTGACCTGTGCACAGAGTCATACACACACTGTAAACAATGTGCACCTGTGCACAGTCATACACACACTGTAAACAATGAGTAGTGACCTGTGCACAAAGTCATACACACACTGTAAACAACGAGTAGTGACCTATGCACAGAGTCATACACACACTGTAAATAATGAGTAGTGACCTATGCACAGAGTCATACATACATTGTAAACAATGAGTAATGGCCTATGCACAGTCATACACACACTGTAAACAATGAGTAGTGACCTGTGCACAGAGTCATACACACACTGTAAACAATGAGTAGTGACCTGTGCTCAGAGTCATACACTCACTGTAAACAATGAGTAGTGATCTGTGCACAGAGTCATACATACACTGTAATAAATGAGTAGTGACCTTTGCACAGAGTCATACATCCACTGTAATAAATGAGTAGTGACCTGTGCACAGAGTCATACACACACTGTAAACAATGTGCACCTGTGCACAGAGTCATACACACACTGTAAACAATGAGTAGTGACCTGTGCACAGAGTGATACACACACTGTAAACAACGAGTAGTGACCTATGCACAGAGTCATACACACACTGTAAACAATGAGTAGTGACCTGTGCACAGAGTCATACACACACTGTAAACAATGAGTAGTGACCTGTGCACAGTCATACACACACTGTAAACAACGAGTAGTGACCTATGCACAGAGTCATACACACACTGTAAATAATGAGTAGTGACCTATGCACAGAGTCATACATACATTGTAAACAATGAGTAATGGCCTATGCACAGTCATACACACACTGTAAACAATGAGTAGTGACCTGTGCACAGAGTCATACACACTGTAAACAATGAGTAGTGACCTGTGCACAAAGTCATACACACACTGTAAACAACGAGTAGTGACCTGTGCACAGAGTCATACACACACTGTAAATAATGAGTAGTGACATGTGCACAGAGTCATACATACAATGTAAACCATGAGTAGTGAAGAAGAGGAAACTACTTTATTTAAAAACAGAGGCTTCCTCACAAGAAGAAACTGAAGATAAAACATTCTTCATAATTCCACAATTAGAACAATCTTTAACATATGAGCTTGACAATTCAAAATTCTGAAAATCAAAGTTGCAGAAGTATACACTTTTTTCCAGACCTATCAACAATTTTCCCATCATTATCAGAAAGAGTAAGATTGGAACTGACTAGGTGCTTAGCAGCAGTGGGATCAACTGAGCTATAGATGAGGGTCAGGTGTGGGAATAGTGCATCAAAATTTAAAAGACTAAGAGACTTTATATATCCTGCTTTTTTTTGGGACAGATGGCTATTAGGAAAACTGTAGTCAGTGATGCACACATACTCTAAAACAAACAGAAAATGATAAATGAGTGTAGGATCTGGAAAATCCTTCTGTAAAAATTTATAACATTTTCCGTGGAACTGAAAAACCTCCATGTTCTCCCACTGAAAACACAAACACTGGCATATTCTGGCAATAGACTCAGAGAAAGAGAAATCCCTACAGGGAAAATCAGAAAATGAGCTCTACTCTCAGTCTGAATCAGAAATATGAGGAAAAACTCTGTATCTGTCTTGGATTTTCCTTTTCAGATTCAGAATCTTGAAGCTCTTAAGGAAAAGAGGTACTCTAATTTCTTTTACCAGAAAGTATTTTACAGGAGGATCAATAGCTTGAATTAAAACCCTGAGCCAGTCCCAGTAAAATACACCTATCCAAAGATATTTCAGGAGGAGTAGAAACATGCTTGTTTTTCTGTTTCATTTTGACAGGAAATGGTGCCTAACATGTTACTGATGGCAACAGCAGTTTCTCCAACAATGGGCACAGCAATCTGACAGAAAAGAGAAACTTTTCCTGTTTCCTCTCCCAGTACTGTCAAGAGTGGCTTTTCCTTGCCCACTAAGTGGACCATACAGGACATGGCTAACCCCTGGCCCATAGTGGCTGCAGGTGTTAAAGATGAGTGATCTGAGGTACAACAAATGGCACAGCAGAGTCTGCCAGCTGCGGCTAAGGCGAGCTGCTCGCCTGCTGTGGCAGTAAAGGCTGTTTTCTTCATTTTTCTTTTTCTTTTTGTGGCTAGAAGGACTTACTATGGCACTGATGGTCTGTTTCCTGCTCAAGCTGAAAATGGTGCCTCTTTCCTGGGAAACACAAACAGCAAATGCTAATAAACATTAACAGTCTTCAAACGTTACCTTTTGACAGAAAAGTACAGTAAAAAGCACTTTAAAACACTATGTCAGCCCTAAAAAAGCAAAACAAACAATTACACCACAGAAAAAACATGTTTTCAGTTATTTTACACCACTTTTAAACTACCAGGAAAAACAAAAGCTGCATTTAAGTATGTTACAGTCTTACAGCAGCTGGAAAAACGCAACACACTTAGCTTTAAAATAATATCCTTGAAGAGGAAAGTGATAAAAAAGATTTTTCCCCAAAGGGAACTTAACTGCCCAGTAAAGGAACAGCACAAGCTGACTGTCGATCCTCAAAAGCCTACTCTTTGGCAACAGTAAAGTTCTGAATGACTTTGTGCCCAAACTTGTCTTTTAGTCAGCTCAGTTTCAGCTGACAGTTTTGTTGCATGGAAGGTGCCCTGAAGCTTTGGAAGGTGGTAGACTGTTATATCCTTGGCAGTATATAACCCGTACAGATAAGACTACTGCAGAAATGATCAATATGATGAACATCTCGAATTAACTTAAAAAGGTTAAAAACAAGTGTGCGTGCAATATTAGAATAATTAAAATGATGAAATGCTAATGACTAGCATTACTGACTGCATGTAATGCTCACTGATTTATCAGAAAATCAAATATTTTACAAGGCTGGCAAAAATCGGAATATTCTGCAAAAACATGGCCTGCTGAGCGATCAAAGCTTTGCTCTCTGCTCAGCGTGCCCACCCAGACACATCTCTCATACACATACACACACATGCTTGCATACTCACACACATACACACTCGCACACATGCTTACTTATATGCATTATAGATATGTGCGTGTATATTGTACACACACATATATATATATATATATATATATATATATATATATATATATATATATATACACACACACACACATATATATATATATGTATATATATATAATGTGTGTGTGTATATTATGAACTGTCTCATATCTACTCACACACACATGCATTATAGATATGTGTGTGCATATTATACATACATACTGTATATATACACATATATATGTATTATGCATGGTCACATATCCACTCACCTACTCATACACATTTACACACATGCACACCCATACGCATTATAGATATACTTGTGTGTCTATATTATATGTACATATATATATATATATATATATATATACATACACACACACACATTATATATATATATATATATATATATACATATATATATATATATGTATATATGGATTTGTTTGAATTATCAAATGTCCGAATCCATTAAGAGTGAGCATACTTACGTGACAGTGCTTTTCACCGAAGAAGCGCTTTTGCGTAAGTTTGCCTGTTGCTGAGGCCGTACTATGGTGCGGATAAGGGAAAATTCCCTTTTCCCCACTGTAGTGCAGTCCCGGAGGGGGAATATTAAAGTAGGGAGGTTGTGGGGGGCAAAGCCCTCCTGCAAAAACGTAAATTAATTTTTTTTTTTTATTGACACACTTTAACAAAAGTGCTTTTTCAGTTAAAGCGCTTTCGTTAAAGTGTGTTTGGTGGTTATGGATTCAGACGTTTGATCATTCGATCAAACGTCCTAGATCCATATATATATATGTATATGTACATATATATATATATATATATATATATATATATATATATATATATATATACACATACACATTGTTGCATATCCACTTGCACACTCATACGCCCTCACACACATGTATACTTCCATACACATACCATCAAGTTCAATTCAACAACAGCCAAAAAGTCACAAGTAAAAACTGAAGACACAGACACCTCTGTTGTACCACATGCATGGAGGAGAGGAATTTAGGAACTGTAAACTAACTCATGCTATAACTGAAAGTAAAGATTCCTTTAAAAAAAAAAAAAAAAAAACTTGAGAAAGTTCTAATTTCTGTTCTCCAGTTGCCACCAGGCTAGCTTGCTGAAAAATTAGTGAAGCAATTCACGTATTTATTTTGTCCTTTCATCAGTCGCAGTACACTACCCAAACTTCAACTTTCAAGGAAAGTGGTGAAAGCCAGGTATCCCTATTCCCTGAAAGTGTCTGCAGCAAGACTGGTCATGTCTAATGGGGGAGAGGTAACGTAGTCAAGGGACAGGAATGGGACAGAGTGGAATAGAGTGTATACTGTTATATTATACATAAATGCAAAGATGTAGAGACAATACATGAAACAGCTGGCTTCATATTAACTAATAAATAAACAGACATGGCTACTACAAACTGATTCTCTCCCCCTTCTCCAAAAATGGAAAAAAATGGCTTTTTTAGCAGACAAGGCTGTGGTCTGTGCTGCAAAATCATATACTTCATTAAAACATGTCTCACGGTGGGCATTTGATAAAGATGCAACCATAAGTTCTACCAAAGACTAATGCATATCCCGAAATTAAAGACATCAGAACAAGTCAGTCATCTCCATACCTCTAAAACAGAAACCACAGGAAATTTACAGGAAGAATGAACAACCTCACAGTTCCATAACAAAACTTATACCGAATCCTGACCATGGGAAATACCACCTAAATTAGGGTTATCTCTAATACACATGGCATGTACTCTAGTATACCCATCAAACAGGTATGGAGATGGGGAGCATTTCTGCTTAGCAGAATTTAACACCAATATATCTTGATCCCCCCACCTAGATACCACAAGCATTCAATACTGTCAAAAGAAATTCTCCTGAAACAACATTAACTGCAGAGTTAGGATGAAAACTAAGAAATGCCACCTATAACTTGGAAGCATTTAATGCTGAAAAAAGTATAATGCCTTCTGTATAGCATTAGTTTTATGCCTGGCCTTGAGAAAACCAAGCTGATCACAGTGAAGCAGTGCAGAAACAATGTGCTGAGCTGAAGAGGAAGAATTGTCAAGAATAGTTTACATCCCACAGTACTACAGGACTACTGAAAAGCAAAAATATGGCAATAAGAAATTCTTAAAAATGGGAACCATTAAGGTATGTTTTGAAGGTGCTGAAGATGCCTTTGCTCTAACAACAGTATTCATTACTTGTAACTAGCAAGGAAGAGACAGCACAGAGTCATAGAAAATACAAGGCACCTAGGCTATGTGGCCATTTACATGTTGTCAGTGCTCACACAGAGTCATAGAAAATACAAGGCACCTAGGCTATGTAGCCATTTACATGCTGTCAGTGCTCGCACAGAGTCATAGAAAATACAAGGCACCTAGGCTATGTGGCCATTTACATGTTGTCAGTGCCCGCACAGAGTCACAGAAAATACAAGGCACCTAGGCTATGTGGCCATTTACATGTTGTCAGTGCTTGCACAGAGTCATAGAAAATACAAGGCACCTAGGCTATGTGGCCATTTACATGTTGCCAGTGCCTGCACAGAATCACACAAAATACAAGGCACCTAGGCTATGTGGCCATTTACATGTTGCCAGTGCCTGCACAGAATCACACAAAATACAAGGCACCTAGGCTATGTGGCCATTTACATGTTGTCAGTGCCTGCACAGAATCACACAAAATACAAGGCAACTGATATGTGGCCATTTACATGTTGTCAGTGCCCGCAGAGAATCACAGAAAATACAAGGCGACTGATATGTGGCCATTTACATGTTGTCAGTGCCAGCAGAGAATCACAGAAAATACAAGGTGACTGATATGTGGCCATTTACATGTTGTCAGTGCCCGCAGAGAATCACAGAAAATACAAGGCGACTGATATGTGGTCATTTACATGTTGTTAGTGCCCGCACAGAATCACAGAAAATACAAGGTGACTGATATCTGGCCATTTACATGGTGTCAGTGCCCACACAGAATCACAGAAAATACAAGGCGACTGATATCTGGCCATTTACATGTTGTCAGTGCCCGCACAGAATCACAGAAAATATAAGGCGACTGATATGTGGCCATTTACATGTTGTCAGTGCCCGCACAGAATCACAGAAAATACAAGGCGACTGATATGTGGCTATTTACATGTTGTCAGTGCCCGCAGAGAATCACAGAAAATACAAGGCGATTGATATGTGGTCATTTACATGTTGTCAGTGCCCGCAGAGAATCACAGAAAATACAAGGAGACCGATATGTGGTCATTTACATGTTGTCAGTGCCCGCAGAGAATCACAGAAAATACAAGACGACTGATATGTGGCCATTTACATGTTGTCAGTGCCCGCAGAGAATCACAGAAAATACAAGGCGACTGATATGTGGCCATTTACATGTTGTCAGTGCCCGCAGAGAATCACAGAAAATACAAGGCGACTGATATGTGGTCATTTACATGTTGTCAGTGCCCGCAGAGAATCACAGAAAATACAAGACGACTGATATGTGGCCATTTACATGTCAGTGCCCGCAGAGAATCACAGAAAATACAAGGCGACTGATATGTGGCCATTTACATGTTGTCAGTGCCCATTCTCAGAACTTACCTCCTTTAATAAGAAGCAATAAGCCAGTTATGACACGGTTGAATTTATGAATACCCATCCAATTGTGTAACTCCTTTTTAAATGAAGATAATGTGTAACTTTACTTGATCTGGAGTGGACGTTTATTCCATTGAAGGGGTAGTTGTAGTGTGTTGAGTCTCTCTCTCTCTGTCTCTCACTCTCTCTCCACTCTGATTTGTTTACTTGCTGAAGAAGATTCCGATCTGTCATCTTAAGTGTTTGCAGGACTGTTGGATTTGTGGAGATATAAGTGATCTTTGATGGTCAGATCTCGAACGGCCAGAAAAGTGAGACACAATCAGCCTTAAGGCGTCTATAGGACAGTGGATACAGGAACAGAACCTCCAGCCTCTCCTGGTAGTTCAGGGCTTTTAGACCCAGGATCGTTTTTGTAAGGAACATTTGAGGTCTCTCCAACCGCTTGGTATTTCTAGTAAGATACATCTCAAAGGGGGCACTGTATTCTATGATGGGGCTGATCAGTGAAGAATATAGAGGGGTAAGGACTTATTCAGATTTAGAGTTGATACCATTTGCAATCAAATGTGCCAGGCAGAATGATTTTCTGATCACTGCTGTAACATGATAATCAAAGGCAATGAAATTATCTGCTTATGTTCCAAAGTCTCCTACAATACCTTCATTTTGGAGTGGGGTGTTGTGTATAATGCAAGCTGGATGAAAGAATTGTTTGCCACATGGACAATATTGCACTTTTTTACCATTTATTTTCAGTCCATTTTCTGTACACCAACTATTAGCATGTCAGCTGGGATTCATCAGGAAACAGCACATCACAGACCTATTACACCACAGCAATCTTTAATCACAAACAGAAATGTACTCGTTTATTAGTGACTGCACATTTATGCTCATGGATTCTATTTTCATGAAGCTGGACAAAAGCAGGAAGACAGTGAGCTGTCTGTCCAAGGCTAGGACTGACAGTGCTACAGGTCCCCTGAGGACTCTTAAACCTGACATGGTGGTGGTCCATGTTGGGGTAAATGACCTGGTGAGCAAAATCCTAAAGGATATGGGGAGACACATGCCAGAGTTTTCCATGCATGTCACAAATCCATGAAAGATCCTAATATTCACTGGAATCCTTCCTTCACCAAAAACAATACAGTGGTATAAAGGAAAGATGATTGGATTTAACAACTGGCTAAACACCTAGTGTCATTCTAGGAGGATCCAGGACATATTAGCCTGGGATGAGATTCTTGACAATCATACTTGCTTTACCAAGGACAGTTTGCACCATTTCATGGCTTCTGCATACTGATGAAGGCCTTTGCTGCCTCACTGTGCCTTTTTTATGGGAGGGTCCAGCTAATTAACCACTCAAACCAGCTTCCAAAACAAATCATCCACTGCACTATATCAAGATGGCTCTACTTAATATGAAAAGTCTAAACAACAAATTGCCAGATCTTGAAGCCCTCCTGCACTTGCAGCACATCCATTCAAGAGCTGATGTCCTTCCTTATCACTGTTGCAGTATTCCTTACTCTTAGGATATGCTGTTGAGGACAGCAGAATGTCCAGCAAACACAACAAAGCCTTTATACTTCTAGGCATTGTATGTCAAGTGTATATCCTACATACAAGGTGTAAGGTACATATGTGACCTACAGTCACCTAATCCTCAGAACGTCTTTGCCAACAGTCCAAACACTACCTCTGAATTCAGTCAGTACGTTGTTCACTGAGTTAGCCTTTTGAACCTGCAGTTTCCTCTTCCCTACAACATTGTATTTGCAAGACTGTACTGTTAGTGGCTCTTACTTCTGCCACGTAGGTCCCTAAACTTCAGGCTCTCATGGCAGTTCCACCTTTTTAATTTTTTTACAAGGACATGTCTCTTCATACCAATTCTTCCTTTATGCCCACAAATTTGTCCTGGAATCAGTCCATTCACCTTCTTTTTCCTTTCTCCACAGAATTCTGTTGAGAGACTTCTTCACTCCTTTGATTTAATTAGACAGTGCAGACATTACTTAGACAAGACAAAACACATCAGGAAATCTGAGCAGCTTTCTGTTTCCTTTCATACCAGAAAACTGGGTTTGGTGGTGTAAATAAACCATTTCATCCTGGATTTCTAAGGCCACTTCTTTTTGCTATTAGTTTCACAGCAAGCAGCTTTCTTCTTCTGTTTGTGCTCATCTACTAGGGCAGTGGCCTCTTCTGTAGCTTTTTTCAAGGGTCTGGATACTAGATCTGTCTTGGAAGCTGCTATGTGGTCTTCTGTTCACACTTTTACCAAACATTAGAAGTTGGATGTCAGTAGAGCCAGGGCAGGTTTTGCCAGGTCAATCCATCAAGGATTTTTGAAGGGCTCTCCTGTGCCTTCTCATTCCCTTCCTCTCCCAACAGCTTTTGTATTCTCCCAAGACTAAAGAATACTGCAGCAGTGATAAGGAAGGATATAGTCCAGTTATGTAAGATCTTACCATAACAGTAAATGTCCTACTTCTCACTGCTGCAATATTCTGTACCAGATAAGTGGAGCTTATAGAGATTCAAATCACACTAAATAACATCAACAATCAGATCATAACAAACTACAGGAGACCCTCTATATCTCCAGAAAGTCACACAGCATTCATAAACATTCTTAACGAACTCTCCATAAGGAGGAGTAGTAGTATCCTAGGTGATTTTAACTATCCAAAGTGACCTCGGGAATCTATACCACCAACCTATGATATGCACAAAAATCCATAGATTTTATACCCAAAAACCTCCCTTAACCAGCATGATAATGAACCCATTAGGGAACAGAATCTACCTAACCAGATAATAACAAGCAATATGTATGTACATCTCCAAGGTATCCTCCTCGCAGGTCACGTCAGACCACAAAATAATAACTCTCTCCATCAAAATCTCCAAACAATATATGATTGCTATTACTGAAGGTAAATTAACCTACAAAGGAAGTTTGTCTAAATTATTTAAGTTAATCATAAATAATGATAACACTCATGAAAACATTTTGAATATTTTTAGATACTAGTGGATTAAATAAGATCTGTAAACAATAGATGATAGGAAAATATTGAAATGTTACTGAAGTTCCAAGATAATTGATTTATTAACTGCATTACATTATTCTTATTGTATAATATGCTTTTGATACTATAGCAACACCGAATTTCTTTCTTTCCTTGTATACATCGTACATATGTTAAATCAGGAAAAATTCTTAAAATCTCCAAACAGAAACAAATATCAGAGAATTCAATGACTTTAAACAAATATACTGCAAATTTAAAATAATGACTCTAAATACGAGTATAAAAGTATTATGCATAATGTTGATGCTGCAAAGAGTTATGCAGACAAGTTCTGCTCACACTTGGACAAATGTATTGAATTGGCAGTCCCTCCTAGAGCCAAGAAACTGGGAAATACAAAAGTAAACCATGGTACTCCTCAAATATTAATGAACTAGAAACTTTTAAAATAACAGAAAAGGATCAAACGCATCCAAATTAAATCAATTCAGTAAATAAATTCAATAAATCAATTAAATACCCAACACTGCACAGCCCTTAATCATTATAGTACTACCTACTCCAATCTACTTGGCATTGCCAACATAAGGCAGATAAATCTAGCACCAGCTACACCCCAGAGATATATATTACAAGCCCATTTATCCTAGATTGAATCAAGAGGCCAACCCTCATGAAAGAACATTTACTGAGGGCACTCTCCAGGCCAAAGAACACCTCTTCCATGGGGACGGACAACATATCCAGTTACCAGTTTAATAGCAGTAAAGAAGCACTTATGGACCCACTCCTCAAAGCCTTCAAGTTGTGCCTAGCAACA
Source organism: Protopterus annectens (assembly GCF_019279795.1). Taxonomy (NCBI): domain Eukaryota; kingdom Metazoa; phylum Chordata; order Ceratodontiformes; family Protopteridae; genus Protopterus; species Protopterus annectens. Next base: position 863,485,428 of record NC_056750.1, read on the forward strand.
GGCTTTGTCCCATGAGAGTGGCACAAAGCTGTTGTGATGCCACTCTGCAAGGGTAGCTCCATCCTCCACCCTGGGAATTACAGACCTATCAGCCTAATGAGACTTACACGCAAGCAAGGAATGCATCATAACTAACCAAACTATGGCATCAAAAATCTTATATGACTCAACCCCCAGCAGTTTGATTTGTCAAGGCTAGAGCCTGTCTAATGAAGCTGATGAACTTCTTCGAGAGGGTTAATCAGGCTATTGACTGTGGTTAAATGGTCAACCACTGTCAGTTTGACTTTGTTATGGCATTTGATGCCATGCCACATACAAACAAGCTACATGAGCTCCAAACTGACCTGTTTGTGGTTAGGTTGATAGCCAGCTGGATTAGGGGCACAACTCACACAAGAGAAAGAGGGATGCATCCCTTTGAGTGCAAGAAGGTGATCAGTGGAGGTCTTCATAAATCTGTGCTGAGAGCTCAGATTCAATATCTGCTTTTCAGATCTCCATTTATCAAATGAGGACCACCTCTGGTTAACAAAGTATGCAATAAGTGTAAGGTGAGACTTATCACATTCCCCTCTGATATATTGGTATTACAATATGTGCTTACACATGTCAGTAGCTGGTGTACCAAAACTGAGGTTAAACTAAATGCCAAAAAGTTCAAAACTGTAGCCTTTGGTAATCACCTGGCTCCAACTCACAGCACAGATCACACATCATTTCAAAATGAAAAGGCTGTGAGAGACCTAGGTAAATGGGTGTACAGCTTCCTGACATTTAACTATCACATTGCAACTGTGGTTAAAAAATCCTTTTCTCTTGCACAGCTCATAGCAAAAGATCTAAATAAGTCCTCAGCTCCGTGTACTCCTTACATCATGATTATACCCATCATGGAGTACACCACCCACTTTGGAATGTTGATCGTGGAGTAAACCACCCACTTTGGAATGTGACCTACCAAGCATATTAAGTAATTAGAAAGGCCTCAGAAGTATGTAACTAAAAATATCATGGGCTTAAAAGATCTCAACTGCCAAGAAAAACTGCAGGCTTTATCCCTATTCTCCATTTGATATAGGCTATAAGGGATTCAGTAGTCCAAGAACTCTTATACCTTCATAAATCAAACAGTCCAGATAACACCAAGGCCAGAGACCTAAACCTACTCCAACAAATAGAAAAACAAGGAGGGCGGATAGATATGTCATGCTATGCTACCCCAGCCTTCTCTGGAACTAACTCGCTAAGTTAAAAAGAAGCTGCACAACTGGGTGAGTTACCATAACCCCACCACTAGTATGGCTGCCTGCCCCTCCTTGAAAAAGGAGATAAGGCCTAATGGTGGGTACTCGCAAGGTAAAAATGGCCTCGCGGTTCAGTTGCACACTGCCAGTGCTTGGAAGTCTGACACCTCACATTGCCAGCTCTGTTGCTATAAAAGAGTTCAGAGACAAAGCATGATCAGTTCCCTGCTTTATGCATGATCACTAAATCAGAAAAATTATGAACTAAGTAAAGAGCCATTTATATTTTTTCATCATTAAAGCCACTGATCAGACGGGAATATGTAGTTGTCATCAAACTATTCTGAATCATTTAGGCAATATGTACCAGCCAAGTCACACTGGAGCTGATTCTATTGCCATCTGACATGAGTTGTGGGCGTAGATGTATAAAAGGGGCCAATGCTCCTCTGAAGCTGGAGGTGTATATATATATATATATATATATATATATATATACACACATATATATATCTACTACAGTTGATCAAACTGCCAAAACTCCAAAGACCATATGTTCAGAGTTTTGAAAGTTTGAAATCAAAATAAAAAACAAAAAAACACTTTTACTTACCTTTTCGCAGGGGGATAAGCCCCCTTACTTAAGTATACCAACTCCGAAATCTCACTACATTGAGGAAAACAGCAAATCCCAAGTTCCCCGCTGTACAGCGATTCCAATACAAAACTTCAGACATATGGTCTCGGCCATATAGTCTTCTAAGTTTTGAGATTTCGAACAACTGATAGGGATCCGTACACACACACTTTTATTTCTTACTATTTATCTTTTTTCTTAAAGCATGCTCATTGTTATTCTCCCATAACTGACTTCTGTTCTTATTTTCACAACCATAATCAGATTTTTCACAATATTTCTTTCAAAATCCATTTCCTATTATACAAAATGTTATAAAATCTTTCATTCCAAAAAACCTACATTGCATAAAATAAATTACCAATCTTATATATTCTTTCTTACTAATCTTATAACATCCACGCGTACTTAAATTCATATCTATACTGTTTATGTCATTAATATTCTCAAAATCATTTCTTCATACAACTTTTTCCACAGTTTCACCAGTCTTTTACATTTCAAAAAATCATACTCTGTCTCTTCCTCTCCACAAAGTAAGCACACTCTTTCAACTTTACTTTATATGGGATGTGACGATGTGAGGTATTGCCAGCTATGTCAGGAGAAGACGTGGATGTGTAATATATGCCGGCATAGCTGGCTAGAGTTTTGTAAAGAATTACATGTCATTTGTATGTCAAACTGATTTGCACAGATGCTTGTGCTGAAAAACGTATTTGTAAAGCTGCTTGTGTTAAAATGTACCAACAGTTTGTCCTGCTGGACAGCAAAGAAATATACATTTATATCAGACTGTACTCTTGTAACTGAGGACATGTATACATGTTAACAGAGGATACTGAAGGAGAAATGGTTAAATCGCAGTACAGCTAATTTGAAAAATAGTATGAAATTAAATCACTTAATTTAGGCCATAAAGATTGTATCTTACAATTCTGATTACTGCCAGAAACAAACTGGGAATCTAGTTGTATTGTCTCTAGCAGGGAACTAATTACTACTCTGGAAGGGTGGAAGTGTCAAAATGGTTTTATGACTTCCAGAAGCTGCAACAGATCTTAGCAAAGCTCTATGTGTGTGTATTATTGACACATATGTGCTAACTCCTGGCAGCTTCTAGCCATGGGGTAGTATAGAAACCAGAAGTCATATGGCCAGATATATGTGATATCATTCTGTAAGCCAGCTCTGTAATTATGTTTTAATACTAGATGAGACTGAAGTTGCAGGGCAGTCTGTTTTTGGAATCTGACAAAGAAGAATCCCCCACCCACTTCATCTTGCCTTTCTCTAGTAAGTGACCAGGGAATAGTAATTCTTTAGATCAGTCAGGAAAATATAGTGAGATTACTTAATACTGTTCTTCTCTATCTGTGTGAATCTATTTGTCTGTGTTATTTTAGTATTTTCTGTGAATGAAACTCTGGTGTTTATTGTAAATAGATATTCCATATTTTCATATTCTTTTATTATTTATTATTAAATATATTTAAACTTTTCATTGTGTCTTGTCTTTTAGAGAATATTTTAAACGTTGAGAGTACTTATCTATTTGGTGACTCTGTGGTCACTCCTGAAAGCCTTACTGCATTGGTCAAACTATCATTTGTATTAATATTAATTTCATTCAGTATACAGACAAAGAGGATGGCGAAGAAGAAGTGGGATTGTCAAAGAGATGAAGAAAGTAGACAAGAGTATAAGGAGATGAGGTGCATGACAAAGAGAGAGGTGGCGAAGGCTAAGGATAAGGCATATGAAGAGTTGTATAAAAGGTTGGACGCTAAGGAGGGAGAAAAGGACCTGCACCGATTAGCTAGACAGAGGGACCCAGCTAGTAAAGATGTGCAGCAGGTAAGGGTGATAAAGGATAATGAGGGAAACGTACTCACAAGCAAGGAGAGTGTGTTGAGCAGATGGAAAGAGTACTTTGAGGGGTTGATGAATGAAGAGAATGAGAGGGAGAGAAGGTTGGATGATGTGCGGATAGTGAATCATGAAGTGCAGTGGATTAGCAAGGAGGAAGTAAGGATAGCTATGAAGAAGATGAAGAACGGAAAGGCTGTTGGTCCAGATGACATACCTGTGGAAGCATGGAGGTGTTTAGGTGAAATGGCATTGGAGTTTTTAACTAGATTGTTTAATGAAATCTTGGAAAGTGAGAGGATGCCTGAGGAATGGAGAAAAAGTGTTTTGGTACCGATTTTTAAGAATAATGGTGATGTGCAGAGTTGTAGTAACTACAGAGGGATTAAACTGATCAGTCACAGCATGAAGTTATGGGAAAGAGTAGTGGAAGCTAGGTTAAGAAGGGAGGTGATGATTAGTGATCAGCAGTATGGTTTCATACCAGGAAAGAGCACTACAGATGCGATGTTTGCTCTGAGAGTGTTGATGGAGAAGTACAGAGAAGGTCAGAAGGAGTTGCATTGTGTCTTTGTGGATTTAGAAAAAGCATATGACAGGGTGCCTAGAGAGGAGCTGTGGTATTGTATGAGAAAGTCGGGAGTGTCAGAGAAGTATGTAAGAGTGGTACAGGATATGTACGAGGGTAGTGTGACAGCGGTGAGGTCTGTGGTGGGAGTGACGGATGCGTTTAAGGTGGAGGTGGGATTTACATCAAGGATCAGCTCTGAGCCCTTTCTTATTTGCAATGGTGATGGGCAGGTTGACAGACGAGAACAGACAGGAGTCCCCATGGAATATGATGTTTGCAGATGACATTGTGATCTGTAGTGAGAGTAGGGAACATGTAGAGGACACCCTGGAGAGGTGGAGATATGGTCTAGAGAGAAGAGGAATGAAGGTCAGCAGGACTAAGACAGAATATATGTGTGTGAATGAGAGGGAAGATAGAGGAATGGTGAGGATGCAGGGAGTAGAGGTGGCGAAGGTGGATGAGTTTAAGTACTTGGGATCAAAAGTTCAGAGTAATGGTGAATGTGGAAAAGAGGTGAAGAGAGTACAGGCAGGATGGAGTGGGTGGAGAAGAGTGTCAGGAGTGATTTGTGACAGACGAGTACCAGTAAGAGTGAAAGGGAAGGTCTACAAGAGGGTAGTGAGACCAGCTATGATATATGGGTTGGAGACAGTGGCACTGACAAAAAGGCAGGAGTTAGAGCTTGATGTGGCAGAGCTGAAGATGTTAAGATTTGCACTGGGTGTGACGAGGATGGACAGGATTAGGAATAAATATATTAGGGGGTCAGCCCACGTTGGAAGGTTTGGAGACAAAGCCAGAGAGGCAAGATTACGTTGGTTTGGACATGTGCTGAGGAGGGATGCAGAGTATATTGGGAAAAAGATGCTAAGGATGAATCTGCCAGGTAACAGGAAAAGAAGAAGGCCTAAGATAAAGTTTATGGATGTGGTGGGAGAGGACATGAGGGTGGTTGGTGTGACAGAGCAAGATGCAGAGGACAGGAAGAAATGGAAACAGTTGATCTGCTGTGGCGACCCCTAACGGGAGCACCCGAAAGAAGAAGAAGAAGATAATTGGGTACCCTTGTAAGAGCCTTAGAATAGCTGGCTTTGGGGTGCCTGGTGGCAGTGTAACGGGTCTATATTAAATTGTCGAAGTTTTACAACTTCGAATCACTAGACATCAGAGTTGCAAAACATCAAAAATTAAGGGAAAAAAAAAGTAAAGTAAAAGGGTTTTAGCAGGGGGGGGTAAGCCCCCTACACCCCTGCTACTTAAATATACCAACTCTTAGATTGAGCTACAGAGCAGCAAAGGGAAATCTTCCCTTTCCGCACCATACTCTGTTAAAGTGCGATCTCAGAGTTGGTATATTTAAGTAGAGGGGGGTTGGGGTGCAGGGCGGGGTTGCCCCCCTGCTTAAAGCAGTTACTTTTGTTTTTTTTCTTTTTTTTTTTAAATCAGGTATTAAAAGTTTCAGTACTTCGATCACTTCTAACCATTACTCTTTCAAAAAATCCCTTCACTCACACCTAATATCCCAATGGGAATACTCCTGCTCTCTCCCTACATAACATATGATATCAAACTCCTGTTCCCTTCATTCCAAGGATAACAAACTCCTTTTTCACTTCATTCCTTCACCTTGGATTCCTTCTCTCTTCTCTTTCAATCTATTACTCATCAAAAACCTTCTCCTTCTATCATCTCTCCATATGCTTATATTCCAGTACTTATATGTTAGTAGTAAAAAATGCATCAGACTGTCACTGCTTATGTGCAATTTGTAAACAACAAAGCAGACTGTAACTATGAACTGTATATCCCAAAAAAATAATGCCTCTCTGCTGTATATGCAATGTTCCACTGCCAGTTAGTTTTAACTTCATCCTCATCACTAGTGTGTATTATTTGTAATGTTTGCTGTTTGAATTGTAAATGTCTTGCTCAAAACTATAACCCTTGTAAAAATATATTCTTTAAACTATTGTAACCTAGATTGTTATTGGAGCTTTTCTCCCCAGGACTCCATTGAAAATGGGTTCATTGGCCCAATGGACCATCCTGGTAAACCAACTACAAATAAATAAATAAAACAAATAAATAAATATGGGGTCGACCGTATGGTGTTCTAAGTTCTGAAACTTTGATTATCTGATATAGACCCCAGTGTAACTACCTTATAGTCTGGGAAGAAGGGGGCATAGCTAGTAAATCTGTGCCAGCCTTTCCCGTGTGTGTGTGTGTGTGTGTGTGTGTGTGTGTGTGTGTGTGTGTGTGTGTGTGTGTGTGTGTGTGTGTGTGTGTCCACGCGACACAAAGCACTGGGGACTTGGCTTGGACACTCGGCTGAGGACTCAACTCTACAGCTGTGCCACTGGAGAGTCTTACTGGGGACCTGGAGAGAGACAAAAAAACTCAGACCCCAGACTGGATGTGTTACCTGTGTGCTCTTAAGGGAAACTGTGGTTGATGCAGAGAGCTGCATCTGGAAATACTGTGTGCATCTATTTTTGTTCCAAGTGAATGTCCCTCGCCAATGTCAGTGGTGAGGATTCAGGCTCCTTGATTACTGGCCCAGAGAGGGGACATCACATGGTATACTCCCCTTTACTGGTAACTTATTTATTACCAGTCTCCATAGGAAATCCTGACACACTACTATCTTGGTACCCCACTTTTCCTTACTTTAATGGCTTTACTCACTCCTGGTAAAAATTGTTGTGAATTTACATAACAATATTGTTTTATCACATTATTATACCACAGCCTTTTATTTTTCTCTAAATTAACAGTTTTTATTTTCTTTTTCTTGTTAATTGTTAATTTCTCCAGTCGAGTTTTCTTTCTCTTACCCACTTTAATACTGTATACAAGTTTAAATAATCAGAATAAATAACTGCATTTCTTCATCTTCACTCATGCACAACACACCTTTCTTTTTATTAGGTTTCATCTTGAAACACCATATGAAAGAAAACACCAGTTGTACAACTCCTTTTCATATTTTATTGGAATAATACAAATTTTTGACATATATGTTGTTTTTCACATCAATACCAAATTTGCCAGATCGACCTTTTTCCTTAATGCTAATCTATACTTCCTAATCAGAAGACATATTTCTTTCATTTCTTTTATCAGCCCTTCCCACTGCATTGAAACTATATCATGTTTCTCAAATTATATTCCTAGCAATGACACTTCATTCACTGAAACTACACATCCCCAATCTTCACATCATCCAATCCCTTACTTTCTTCCTCGTCTTATACCACATTTCATGCAGATTTCTTTACTCAGCCTCCTTTTTGCTAACTCTCTCACTCTATTATTCTGATATGCTGACATGCACACTCTCCTAATTCTATTATCTATCCCATACCTCTCTGTAACATCCCACAAAGCATTGTGTATCAGATGTTTTACTAATATCACCTACATGTTTTATATCCTCCCTTTTACTTATCATCCACAATTTCTCTTACAAGCAATAGCACAAAGGTGGTGCTTCCACTGACCCCCAGGAACTACAGACCTATTAGCCTGACCTGCCTTACCTGCAAGGCCATGGAGCGAATCATCAAGGGCCATATCAACAAAGATATAGGTAATGTCCAAACACTTGACCCTATGCAATTTGGATTTGTCAAAGCAGGATCATGACTGTTAAACCTGGCAGACTTCTTCGAGACAGTCACCAAGGCCCTTCCCTTGATGAGAGGAAATCTGTGCATACAGACTACCTAGACTTAGCCAAAGCTTTTGACACTATCCCCCACTCAGGCATCATAGACAAACTCACCTATCTAGGTATCAACCCTGATCATTAGATGGATTATTAACTGGCTCACTGATAAAACCCATATAGTCAAAATAGGGGAATCCACCTCCAACAGTAGACCTGTAACCAATGGTGCTCCACAGACATCAGTCCTGGGACATCTACTGTTTGGCATCTATTTCTCCGAAGTACAAGTTAAAACTAAAGGTCTGTGGCTCACAAAGTTTGCCAATGACACAAACTGGGAGGGGTCATAGAATCTCCAAATGATGCCAACATCCTACAAGAGGGTCTTACACAAACAAATGATTGGCAGCAAAGTCATGGCCTCAAACTTAATGCAAAAAATGTGTTATCCCTTTTGGTAAGAGCAATATTCCTACTAACTACCACATCATAACACCCTAAATACATAATCAGTGGTGAGAGACCTAGGCACACAGCTTGACAGTAACCTTACCTTTTATCACCATGTCTCCACAGTGGTAAGAAGGGCATTCTATATTGTTAACCTCATAAGTAAGGGCATTGCCTCCAGACAAAAAGAAGTTATAACCTCCCGGTACTCTTCCCTCATCAGGCAAATAATATGAGTATAATGCCCCTTTTGGTATGTACTTTTCCAAGCACCTGCAACAATTGGAGAGATAAAGTTTCCTCACAAAGAAAATTCAAGGTCTTAAGCATCTGTCCTATGAGGATCATCTGAAATCACTGTCACTTTATTCAGTTTCATACAGACTACTCAGAGACTATCTCTGCTTTGCACATGAGGCAGTCTTTGACCTTGCTTTACTGGAAATGCTGCATATCCATCAGCCAAATGGTACATGGGTTACTTGCTCTAAATGCCTTAACCTGGTATGTGGCATTAATAGAACCTGTTGGATGGACAGATTTGTCTCCTAGAGGTTGCCACATCTTTGGAACAGACTCCCACTTCATGTCAAGCAGAGCACCTCATTGGCCCTCTTCAAATGCAATCTGAACGGGTGGATGAGTTCACCCAAGGGATTCCACCTGTGTACCTCATGGACAGGGGCAATAGGTGCTGATTGCGGAAATTAGGGTAAAACTTGGCTAGGCTTGAAAGGGTTCTAGGGTCATTAGCCTAGTATCCTCCTATGATCTATTCAGAACTGGTGGTCACGGACACCACATATACAAATGCTGTACACATAGCAAACTTGCTGGCTGACAGATTCAGCGAAAACTTTAACCCTCTGTCCCGCACATCAGTAAATCAGGACATTCGCAGTACCTTCCCCCTACATCTAGGGAACAGGTCATCACTGCTCTCTCAAAGGCAAAAAAATACAGCCTCCATGGGACCTGATAACATCCCAAGCTGCATCCTATGTGAACTCAGGCAGGAACTTGCAGCACCATTAGGCACCCTATTCAACCAAAGCCTGAGTACTGACTTTGTACCAGCTGAGTGGAGCCACTGTCATCCCTTTACACAAAGGTGGAGCGTCCACCGATCTGGGAAATTATAGACCCATCAGCCTAACTAGCCTGATCTGCAAGGCCACGGAACAGATTATCATGGACCTCATTAACAAGAACATTGGCAACCTCCAAACACTTGATCCCACACAGATTGGCTTTGTCAAGGGGGGGGGGGTCATGTCTGCTAAATTTGGTCAACTTCTTTGAGAAAGTCACCAAAGCCATGGACAAGGGGAAGATGGTGCACACAGCCTATCTTGACCTGGCCAAAGCCTTTGACACTATTCCCTTCTTGGGCTTAATAGATAAACTCTTTCAACTAGACATCAATCCATATGTTACCAGATGAGTAGCAAACTGATAGAACCCACATAGTCAAAACAGGGGAAGCCACCTCAAGTAGTAGACCCATAACAAGCGGCGTATCCCAGGGTTTGGTCTTCAGGCCTCTGTTATTTGGGATATACTTTTCTGAGGTGCAGACAAAACCAGTAGGCTATGGCTGACCAAGTTTGCAGATGACTGAAAGCCGGTGCTGTCATCAGTTCCCCCTAGTGATGTGGACATCCTCCAAGAAGGTCTCACTCAGACAAATGACTGTTGACAGAAACATGACCTCAAGCTGAATACCAAAAAATGCATCATTATCCCCTTTGGGGAGAGTGACGTCCCCACAAATTATCACATTAATAACAATGTCCTAAGCACGCAATTAGTCGTGAGGAATTTGGGCACCCAGCTTGATAGCGGCCTGACTTTTGACCACCATATTGCTTCCATTTTATGGAATGCCTTCTATATGGCCCACCTCATAAGTAAGGTACCTCATCCAGGGACAAGGAGGTCATAGCATCCCTATATTCTTCCCTTATAAAGCCCATTATTGACTATAATGCCCCTTTCAGCATGTACCTCACAAAGCACATGCAGCAACTGGAGAGACCACAGAGCTTCCTCACCAGCAGAATCCAGGACCTCAACATCTACCATACACAGATAAGCTAAAAGCCCTATTCCTCTACTCAGTTTTATACGGGCTCCTTAGAGGTGACCTTTGTCTGGCATACAAGGTGATCACGGGCCCCACCTTGACGGCACTGCTCCACATCCGCAAGTCAAGCTCCACTCGAGTAACCTGCACGCTCACCCTCAACCTGGTCTGTGACATCAACAAGACTTGTTGGAGAGACATATTTGTGTCCCAGAGACTCCCCCATCTTTGGAATAGACTTTCTCTCCACATCAAGCAGAGTACCTCTTTACCCCTTTTTTAAGCGCAACCTGGATAACTAGATGGGAAACAGAAAATATACCCCTGGGATTCCACCTGTTTCCTCACCTGAAAGGGGCATTGGGTGCCAATTTGGCTAAACTCTTGGCTAGGCTTATAAGGGCCTCAAGGCCAATAGCTTAATAACCTCCTGTGATCGAATGAAACAAAACCTTCCTTCAAACATTCACTCAGTACAGTTAGAAAATACTCCATTTGCCAGCCCATTAATTTCTTGCACATTCCATATCCTATACCATAAGGGCCAGATACTGAATCAACATTTACTTTCTTAAGTACTTCATCCAATTCATCAATAGCAATTTCTTTATCAAATTCTTCCTTATCTTGTCCTGGAAATATCTTTACTTCCATACTCTCTTATTTTCCATCCTTATACTCTTACATATATTTCTCATATTCTGTACTACAATACTTATAATTTGCTTATGTGCTCACTTTACCTCTCATTTTACATTTTTCATTTCTTTCATTATACTAATCTCTTCCTTTACTATTTTAACTAAGTATGCAGACACCTCCTTCCTTCTCTTTTGTTCATAAGCATTTACTAGGTTAATGGCCCTGAAGCCTTTACAAGCCTAGTCCATACAAGTGCCCTGGCAGGTTTACTATCACATATTCGATTCTCATTTAGACGAACGAATATGTGTGAAAATCATTTTCTCGAACTGAGAGTTCAATCACCACAATGTCGAAGCTGACATGAGCGAGCAGTCGCTATTGTCAGCTTCAACACTGCGGTGCAGATTGCACTATAGTGGGGATGGGGAAATGTACCCTTACCCTCAATGTAGTGTGATCTCACAGTTTGTATGTATAAGTAGGGGGGTGCAGTGGGGGCAGATGTCAGAATTTCAGCAAAGTCAATATTTGACATTGCTGAAATGCTCCATTCAATATTTCGGTTGCTCGGTGTTTTCATTTCTGACAATATTTGTCAGAAATCGTTGCACTCGTCTAAATGACATTCGCAAAAATGATAGTAAAATACCCTGGCATCATGCCACCAGACATTAGTTCCCAGTGCCTCTATCAAGTACAACCACTGGAGTGATCCCCGGGGTGAACTTTCTATTGCCCATCCACTCATCAAGATTTCTCTTGAAGAGGGCCAGTGAGGTGCTTTGCTTGACATGTATGGGAAGTCGATTCCAGAGCATGGGCAGTCTCTGGGTTATGAGGTAGAGGTTTCTGGAGTGTGTGGTGTGGAGGGATTGGGATTTCTTTAGATGTAGCATTTCTAACAGAGCTGGGTCAGACATGGCTTTGTAAATCAAGCAGAGATTGCCTCTTAGTAGATGATATGAGACAGAGAATAGCTGGAGTTTTTTTGAGTCTGTCCGTGTAGGACATGTATTTAAGGCATAGGATCCTCTTTGTGAGGTACTTTTGTGGCCTTTCCAGCTGTTGCATGTGTCTAGTGAGGTACATGCCAAATGGGGCATTATACTCAATGATTGGCCTAATCAGGGAAGAGTAGAGAGAGATGACCTCTTTCTTCCTGGATGCAAAACCCTTGGTAATTAGATGTGCCACATAGGACTTTCTGACCACAGTGGCAATGTGGTGGTTGAAAGAGAGGTTGCTGTCAACCCTGTGTCCCCAGATCTCTTATATTGTCTTCAGTGTTCAGGGGACTCCCATTGATGTGGTAATTAGTGGGAACTCAGTTTTTCTCAAAGGTGATGACAATGCATTTTTTGGCATTAAGCTTAAGGCCATGGTTTTGACACCAGTCACTGGCATCAGTGAGGCCTTTCTGTAGGATGTCTACATCACTTGGGGAGTTAATAATGGCTCCCAGCTTGCAGTCGTCTGTGAACTTGGTCAGATTGAGTCTGTTCGTGTTGGCCTGAACTTCAGTGAAGTAGATGCCAATCAGGAGAGGACCCAGGACCGATACCTGTGGGACTCCACTTGTGACTGGTTGGCAGTCTGACTTGGAGTCTGCTACTTTCACACTGTGGATTCTGTGAGACAATTTGCAGCCCACCTAGTGATATAGTGGTTGATGCCTAGTTTGGTGAGTTTATCAGTAATTCCTGAGTGGGGAATTGTATCAAAGGCCTTGGCCAGATTGAGGTAGGCTGTATGAACTGCCTTGCCCTCATCCACAGCTCTGGTGACTGACTCAAAAGAAATCAACCAGGTTGAGCAGGCATGATCTACCTTTTATAAAACCAAACTGCGTGGGATCTAGAGTTTGGAGATTTTCTAGATCGTTGTTATTTAAGTCCATGATGATGTGCTCCATAGCCTTACATATCAGACTCGTCAGGCTAATGGGGCGATAATTCCCAGAGACTGTAGTCGCTCCCCCTTTATGGAAAAGGATGACTGTAGCGGTTCACTATTTGGTTGGGACAAAGCCTGAGGTGAGGCTGTGACTGAACAGGGCATACAGAGGGGTAAAGTTGGCACTGAATCTGTTAGCCAGTACAGTGGCAATATATGTTGGCTCAGTATAGGAAGTAACATAGTACAGTAACTCAGAGTAAACCTAGGTATTGCCGTGGAGATTCTTGATATAACTATAGAAAGCTTTGTGGTTGTTTTTAGTGTCTGTCGCAATTCTGCCTTCATAGCTGGCTTTAGAGGTTTTGATGAGGGATCTCAACATTTTGTTGAGGCTAATAAGGGAGTTTTTCCAGTCTTGGCATTTCAACTTTTTCTGCAACAGTTTCTTCCTTCTGTTGTAGAACTTATTAATGGCAGGGAACTACGAGATTGGTTTCCTTTTTTTGGAGGAGAGCATCTACATTCTGTTGGGTATGGCTAGTTCCGTGCATTTACGTACATGTTCGTACAGTGCATCGGTGTATGATTCTGCAGTCATGCATCTAATTGCCACCTCTGTTTTTAGGAGCCCAAAGTCAGCTTTGGAGAAGTTTTTCATGGTGGTTACCTTTGCAGGGGGTGTGGGTGAGATGTGGATTTCCATGGTGATTAGTTTGTGGTTGGATCTAACCAGAGAGGAATTGACTACTGGTGTAGAGCAATGGTTGCCATGTTAGTAATAACCAGGCCAAGGATGTTGCTTCCTCTAATGGGGGTAAGAATGAGCTGGTCCAGGACATTGGAACTGATGAATTCCAGGAAGCATTGGGCCACTGTATTGGTGCATGAGTAGTTTTCCCAGTTGTTGGAGGGGTAGTTGAAGTCACCTAGTATGAGAGTGTTGGGTTGGACCCTAATACTTTCCAGGGTGCTTAGGAACCTGGAGTGAGAGTCTTGGGACATGGTTGAGGACCTATAGCAGGCTACTATCTGAATTGCCGCCTTACCCAATGTTAGTTGTACCTGAAGTATCTCAGATGCGTTATGCTGGGCTACTAGTCTGGAGGTGTACATATCCTTTATGAATATGGAGATACCATCACCTTTGGAGCTTTGGTCCATGTTCTGGGGCTGAAAGGTGTGGAATAAGTTATAGCCTGGTAGTGCAGAGGTGCTTTTTGCTGCAGATCTCAGTTACAGCACAAATGTCAATGTTCGCCATTTTGAGGAGTGCTTCGAGCAAGTGCATCTTGAGATTTAGACTTCTAACGCTGAGCAGCATGACCCTCAGATTGCATTTATTTATAGCTGTTACGGTGGTAATTTGGTCTTTGGAACATCGCCTGAAAAAAGGCACTATAGGGGTGGCAAGAGCCTTAGCCAGTATCCGGAAACCCAGGAGTGACAGATGCAGGCCATCTCTGGCAAAGCATCGAGGTCCGTCAATTATGTCATCCCAAGCAGACAGATACTGGATCCCCCATTGAATGACACCATACACTTACCCAATTGAAGTCAATTACTTTGTGCTTGTACTGTGGTATCATTCTGGGCAATGGTAGGATGCTGCTCAGGGCTAGGGTCATATCTGCCTGGGCCACATACTCCGAGAGCTCCTCTAGGTCTCTTTTCATGTAGTCCAGGGAGGTGCGTCTCAGGTCATTCACACCCACATGGACAATGTAAATAACATCACTGCCTAAACATTAATGCCTTATTTTTTTTCTTGATTTATTTTATATATTTCTTTTTCAATATTATAATACTGTTTTGTATTATTCTCTAATTTCTCTAATACATTTCAATAAATTTTGCCATATTTAACTTTCTCTTCCTTTCTTACATCATCCTGCTGCTGGAAAATAAAACCACTTTTTATACTTCTTTTTAAATTCAATCCACTACACAGACCAGTTTGTACAGAACGTCATGGTTAAAGGATCCTTCCATAGCTGACATACCTCCCACTTTCCAGTTTCACCCCAAAATTTCTCACCGATTCTTTTATTCCCCTTCCTTTGTGCATATACTCCCTTTCTTCTATTATCTCAATCTGTATTATCAAATAGTCTGAGAAACCCATCACAAATGTACCACCATCTGCTACCCCCAAGCCTTCAGATAATACAAAATAATGAATTTCAGATCCAAGCATCTTCCTTTTTATAAATTCCCTGACTTTTATTCCACACTTTTCCCGTGACATTTTTACACTACCTGCATAGCATCCCCTTTTTATAAATTCCCTGACTTTTATTCCACAGTTTCCCATGACATTTTTACACTACCTGCATAGCGTGCCCTTTTTATAAATTCCCTGACTTTTATTCCACAGTTTCCCACGACATTTTTACACTACCTGCATAGCGTGCCCTTTTTATAAATTTCCTGACTTTTATTCCACACTTTTCCCGTGACATTTTTACACTACCTGCATAGCATCCCCTTTTTATAAATTCCCTGACTTTTATTCCACACTTTTCCCGTGACATTTTTACACTACCTGCATAGCGTCCCCATTTTATAAATTCTCTGACTTTTATTCCACAATTTCCCATGACATTTTTAAACTACCCGCATAGTGTGCCCTTTTTATAAATTCCCTGACTTTTATTCCACACTTTTCTCGTGACATTTTTACACTACCTGCATAGCGCCCCCCCTTTTTATAAATTCCCTGACTTTTATTCCACACTTTTCCCGTGACATTTTTACACTACCTGCATAGCATCCCCTTTTTATAAATTCCCTGACTTTTATTCCACACTTTTCCCATGACATTTTTATACTACCTGCATAGCATCCCTTTTATAAATTCCCTGTTTCCCATGACATTTTTACACTACCTGCATAGCGTGCCCTTTTTATAAATTCCCTGACTTTTATTCCACACTTTTCCCGTGACATTTTTACATGAACTGCATAGTGTCCCCTTTTTAAAAATTCCCTGACTTTTATTCCACAGTTTCCCCGTGACATTTTTACACTATCTGCATAGCGTCCCCTTTTTATAAATTCCCTGACTTTTATTCCACACTTTTCCCATGACATTTTTACACTACCTGCATAGCGTCCCCTTTTTATAAATTCCCTGACTTTTATTCCACAGTTTCCGATGACATTTTTACACTACCTGCATAGCGTCCCCTTTTTATAAATTCCGACTTTTATTCCACAGTTTCCCATGACATTTTTACACTACCTGCATAGCGTCCCCTTTTTATAAATTCCCTGACTTTTATTCCACAGTTTCCCGTGACATTTTTACACTACCTGCATAGTGTCCCCTTTTTATAAATTCCCTGACTTTTATTCCACAGTTTCCCGTGACATTTTTACTCGGCACGTAAAAATCTACTGCCAATCATTAGCGGACCGGAGTTCCGCTGTGGCGACCCCTAACCGGGAAAAGCCGAAAGACACAACAACATCTTTTCTCCAAATTCTAATTTTTCCCCTCAATCTCTCCATAGCTTATCTGCCCTCCTCAATGCCACTGCCTCTCTTAGACCTTTTCCTTGCTGTTGCAGCAGACTTCTGCTGCCATCTAGCAACTTCTACGAGAAAAGAGTAGGAGAAATTCCCCAGTGCACAGGCAGAATCACCTGTAGTAGTATAAATCCCACATTAGGTCTCCCCTGAAAAAAGGCTACTAGCCTAGTGGGAATAACCAGGTCAACAAAGGATAAATAAATAAATAAAGCTGGCATGTTAAATGACATCATCAGTCCAGAAGGAAGGCATGAAAATGGCTGTGAGGGCACATCACAATAATGGCATTTCCTTCTACCCTGTGTCTCCGACTTAAAACTAATGGCAGACTTGACAATGGAATATTTAGGTTTCAACAGAAACAGGGATTTACAAACCAGTTAGCTGTGCAAAAACAGAGGAGCATATAGTCACAATCTGGGTTTGAAGGAGACGTGAGACATGGCTACAACAAGATAACAGGGATCGCTTATCTGCTTTAAAAACCAGTATCAGGATCTTAGCACAGTTTCAGTAATATCAAGATATATCGTCACCTTACCTGAACTTACTCCCTGTTGTTTTCAACCAATATGAGTTTTTGCTGCTTTCTGCCATACAACTTACCAGACTCCAAATAAATTTGTTACATAACTTGATTTCTGTTCTACAACTGTCCTCTTTCACCACATGGCTGAGAAGCAAAGGTGATTTCGTAAAAATTCAGGATTCAGTTATCATCTTCCTTATTTTAGTTACCATCAAAGGAATTGTGAAGCTGCTCTGTCTTATTACAAAAATGTCCCAATTAAAAGCTAGTGGTTGCTCCAGCATAACAAATAGCTGGCAGGACACGTAAAGACTAAAAAACAAAAAAGTGTAGAACATGCAGAACATAAGAAAATGTTGTTGTTTGTCTTTCAGCTTTTTCCAGTTAGGGGTCACCACAGCGGAACTCCGGTCCATTAATGATTGGCAGTAGATTTTCACGAACACCGAGGTGCCAGCTCGACGTCCAATGCCCATTTACGCATGTCTTTCAAACGCCCACCCAACCACGGGGAGGACATGCAGACGCTACACAGAAGGCACTCCCCGCACTCCAGCCGAGAATCGAACTGGAGAACCTCTTGCTGTGAGGCAACAACGCTACCGCTGCACCACTTAAGAAAATACACTCTTAAAATATAGTTCTATAATGAAATGAAATACCACAGTAACATTTTCAGAATGATATTTCATTACCCTTAGCTACTATACAATATGCTTGTCAAGTAATTCCAAATATAATGAGCCAAACACATGGCTGGATCCAGCACAAGGTAACCTAGGTAGCCTGAGGCCCGGTATTGGCTAGAGGATCCATAAACATTGCTACAAAAGAAAAGGAAAACAAAAGTAAACTATGGCTCTACCAGCCAATTACCACTCTACTGCTCTACCCTGACATGCTGTATGAAAGCTCAGTGTCAGGAAGTCTTGAAGTCTCTTCTCTCTCATTAACTCTACATTTGAGCCAATGAGACATAACGACGCCCTGATTGTGTGTTGGTATCACTGCCATTCCAAACACCAAGACCTACCATTTCATTATAGCTGAGTAGACGTTTTCACTGTGTATTGCACTTTTCGACTGTATTTTTACCATATCACTGCTTATTTGAACTATTACTTTCTGAAATTGTTGCACTGTGTTTGCTGTAGCAGAGACTACATTCAGACATGCTCAATCTAGTTCTGTTTGTATAACTTGAGCATTAAACCAGGCCATCTTTTGTTGGACAGGGTTCCCCTGCACCCTAGTGACAGGAGTGTGCAGTTAGATGTCATCTGATTGAAGGCTGCTGGAACAGGACTCAATTTTGAGCTTATTTATTGGTTAATTTGTTTAAATCAGTTTGTTCTTGTTTGCTTGTTTTATTTAATTATTTAACATTTGTTGACCGAGAAGCCTATTTTTAGTGGAGGCCCAGGAGAAACGCTCCAGACACGTCTTTAAAATGTGGGAGGAAACCGGTGTACCCAGAGGAAACCCACGTGAACGCAGGGAGAACATTCAAACTCCACACAGAAGGCACCCCAGCCGAGAATCAAACCGGAGAACCTCTTGCTGTGAGGTGACAACGTTAACCGCTGCACCACTGTCACCCATGCAGTGCGCCCATTTGCATGGGTTTGTGCTTGTTTGCACATCACGCAATGCCAAGCAGTGGTGGGCACTGTTGGCAGTTATAGATGCAAACACTTCTGCCTGCAAATTTTCTCTTAGTACTGTCCTGGTGCTCCATCAGCGAGTTCTCGTGATTGCCCCTCACTGACAGGTGATACATTCAGCAAAGATCCTACCACTAGCCCTTCATGTTTTTTGTCCACTTCTCCTGTCCTCTACGTTACCTGGTCCTTCCTGTCTTCTCCATTTTCTGAACACATCAACTTACCTAGCATTATGGACGGACAATTCCCCACAGTTTCTCCAGCCAGCCTGATCAACATGGGCATCCTGAGGCAATGCAGCAATTGCCTCATGTACACAGACAACCAACTTCTTCTAGTTCACACAAATTCTTTAAGTGAGAGAAGCATGAATATCAAGAACCTAGATTCCAGGCTGTCTTGTTCACCAGTCAGTTCATCTGATAGTAAACAGGTTGCCAGTATGCACACCTCACCTCTTGCACCTACCAAATCAACAGCACATAAACCTACATATGCGGAGGCCCATAACAGAAGCCTACCTAAACATCAGAGACCACTCAATCACAAACGCAAGCACTATTCACATAATACATCCTCTGCAGAACACAGTATACATAATATACCACACACCAGTGTCTCACCAGTCAAACCTCTAAGGCATAGGCGACTCAACCGTGAGACACACACATGTTCTCTCTCACCAGGTTGGATAAGGAAAATGTCATGGTCAGCTGTCTGTCAGGTGCCAGGATCCACCACATCACACACGTATTCAAGTCTCTCAACAACAGACACTTATGACTCAGTCATAGTCCATGTCGGTGTGAACTACTCGAGATGGACCTCACTGAACTATAGGAAGAGAGACATGACTGAGCTCTCTGATTATGTGTCTCAGATACGTATGCCCCTAGCATTAAGCAGCATTTTACCTTTGCCTAGGACGATTCCTCAATACAAACAAATAATGATTGACTTCAACAACTGGTTTAGTTTCTGCTGTCATTCAAAGGGGATCCAGTATCTGTCAGCCTGGAGTGACATGGTTGACAAACCTTAACGTTTTGCCAGAGATGTTCTTCATCTTACACCCCTGGAATTTTGGTTACTGGCTAAGGCTTTTGCCACCTCCATTGTGCCTTTTTATGCAATGTCACAAGAACAAAATTCCCAACGTAAAAATACCATCTAAAAATAACCTCAATGTTATGCTGCTACACACTAGGAGTCTAAACCAGAAACTGCACTCACCGGACGCAGTCCTCCCCTTGGAAGATGCTGACATTTGTGCAGTCAGTGAGACCCATTTTAAGGCTGTGGAACACCCCAACTATACCAGGTTACATTTCCTTACACACATTCAGACCACAAACTGTAGGCATGAGAACTAAAGGAGGTGGTGTATCAATTTTCATTAAAGATAAGTACACCTCTACATTGGTTAAACAGCATAATTCCCTTGAATTACTACAGGTGCAATAGACTGTCGGCAAGACCCTTCTTGAGGTCATTACCAGCTATAGGAACCCCTCCATGAATCAAGGACATCCACTCAGCCTACTTGGATCTATGTGATTCAATCAAAATACAACCAAACACCCTGGTTTTGGGTGGCTTTAATTACCCATCCATTGACTGGGTAAATTTATACATGCTCACTTGCCCAAAGGTTCCTGGACTTTGTTAACCCAATGCCCTGGACCAGCTGGTTGACACACACACACAAAGGGCTCAAACATCCTGGATATGGTGATCATCAACATGGCGGACCACTGCACCACCCCCAATGTGTGGTCATTCCTGGTAAGATTGGACCACAAATCAGTCTTGCTAGAAATAACTATAACACAAGCCCCCCCCCCCCCCCTCCTGAGCAACAACTAGACTAAAAACTTCTCCAAGGCCAGTTACAACCTCTTACATGACAGCACAAATAACTTCACAGCCCCTCTCCAACTGATGGAACAGACACCTATACTGAGTTATACATCGGTTCTTTATATGAGTACCTGTACAATTGTATTGACTTTGCTGTATCTGATAGAACCAAAGGAAGATCTGCAAGGAAAAAAAACAAAGCTGCCTGGTGGACAGCTGCCATTAATAGGCTATACAACAGGAGAAAGAAATGGCTGCCTAAGAGTAGAAAGGAACGGTGTCAAAACTGGAAACACTCCCCCCTCAACTTAAACAAGAAAATAAGACTCCTAGTAAAGTCCTCCCCAAAGCTAACTATGGATCAAAATTAGCTTCCCTAAGTAAGGATAACCACAAGGCATTCTTTAGTTACATCTGCAACCTCAAAGGCAAGGCCCAGATTTGTGCTAAATGGTACTACATATACAGAACCTGTGAATATAGCAAACCTGCTGGCTGACAGGTTCAGTGAAAACTTCACTCCCCTGTCCCCACCACATATACCCCAAAACATCCCTAACACCTGTCCCACACCTATTATCTCCAATGAGCAGGTCTTAAACTCCCTAAGGCCAAAAACACACCCTCTGTTGGACCAGACAACATCCTAGGCTGTGTTCTACATGGGTTAAAACAGGAATTAGCATCACCATTGGGCATGTTTTTCAATCACAGCCTAAGCACTGGCTTTGCCCAGTGGAATGGAAAACAGCTACCTCTGCACAAAGGAGGTGCATCCATGGACTCTGGGAAAGTACAGTTTTGTACCTACCATAAATGTAGATGTCCGATAGGTATGCATCTGCAGTCATCACATATGGGTTTGTCCTGCCTCAGGCAGCCCTTCGGTCGGCCGGATTCCAAAGTCTGGGTCTGGCCTCAGGTGATGTCGCACTTTCCCCGACGTCAGAGCGTCTGGGGTATAAAAGCATCAGCCGACGCCATTTTCCTCAGTTTTTCTTGCCCCAGATGCCAGGTGCCCTCTAAGGAAGGCTAAAATTTGGAGATATGCATTGTAAAAACAAATCCAAACATGCACAGTACTATAAAAACAAATACACCATAATAGATCCCCCCAGCTAGCTATAAGAGGGGTAAGTACCCAAGAAGAATACCACAGAGGGGAAGGAGGGAGGGTAAACCTGACTGCAGATGCATACCTATCGGACATCTACATTTATGGTAGGTACAAAACTGTACTATGTCCTTCAAGGATGCATCTGCAGTCATCACATAAGGGTAGAATACCATAGCCAATCTGGGGGTGGAGGTACTAAGTAAAGGATGGTGTAGCTAAGATACCCTGCAGGACTGCCGTAGCAAAGCCTGCTCTGGATCTGAAGTATAAAGGTAAATTGTAATGCTTGGCAAATGTATGCACGGAGCTCCATGTAGCAGCTTCTAAAATGTCCTTGGTAGCCACCCCTCTTAGGAAGGCTGTGGTGGTGGCTGTGGCTCTCGTGGAGTGAGGTCTAATGTTAGCTGGCACAGTTTTTCCATGAAAAGAGTAACAAAAACGAATGCAATTTCCTATCCATTTTGAAATAGTCTGTTTGGAAATTGCTTTTCCTTGTGCCCCAGCAGCATATGCTACAAATAGCTGGTCAGTCTTTCTGTAACTTTTAGTTCTGTCCAAGTAGTAACGTAACTGTCTGTGTATGTCCAGGGTGTGCAGAAGTTTTTCCCCTTTATTTTGTGGTTGTGGGAAGAATGTAGGTAAGTGAATCGCTTGGTTCAAAGATACCCTGGATACCACCTTTGGCATAAATGTAGGATTGGTTCTCAATGAAACTCTGTCCTGATGAAAGATAAGAAATGGCTGTACTGCCATTAGAGCTTGTAACTCAGATACTCTTCTTGCTGAGGTTATGGCCAGAAGGAAAGCAGTTTTCCAAGAGAGAAACTGTAGATCTGCAGATGCTGCTGGTTCAAAGGGAGGAAGTGTTAGCTTTTCCAACACGAAGTTAAGGTCCCAAGTAGGTAGAGGTGGTTTCCTTGGAGGATTGATGTTTTTGATGCCCCTCAGAAACTGTCTCAGGAGAGGATGAGAGAAGACAGGTGGATTAACATTGTATTCTGCTGAAATTGCTGAGGCATGTATCTTAATGGAAGAGTAAGACAGGCCGTTGTGGAACAATTCTGCCAAATATTCCAGTATATGTGCCATGTTCATCACTGTCGCATCTAGGCCCTTTGTTGTGTTCCAAGTGTGGAATCTTTTCCATTTTGCTGAATATGTCTTCCTTGTGGAAGGCGTGCAAGCTTCCATAATGATATCCTTCACTCTCTGGGATAGCTTATCCTGAGGATGAGTCAAGGTATTCTCCAGGCAGTTAGCTGCAAGGTTTTCAGATTGGAATGCAGAGTCTTGAAATTGTGCTGTGTCATTAGAAGTGGCCATAGGGGGAGAGGCCACGGTTTCGTCTGTGACATGCTCCTTAACAGTGGGTACCAGTGCTGTCTTGGCCAGTTTGGGGCTATCAGAATCACTCTGGGCTGCTCTGTCCTGATCTTCAGTAAGACCTTGGTCATTAATGGTAGAGGTGGAAAAGGATACACTGTTAGAGCTTTCCAGCTGAAAGAGAGAGCGTCCACTTTCCATGCTTGTGGGTGGTATGTCCTTGAGCAGAATTTCTTCAGTTGATGATTGTGGGGGGAGGCGAACAGATCTATTTCCGGCCTTCCCCATGATTGTGTTATGAGTAAGATGATGTCTGGGTGCAACATCCATTCGTGTGCATCCATGGTATTTCTGCTTAAGCTGTCTGCCAGAATATTGTCTTTCCCTGGCACGAACTGGGACTGCAGCTGTATACTGAGCTTCAAGGAAAGTTCCCATAGATTCATTGCCAGTCTGCAAAGGGGGTAGGAATGGGTGCCTCCTTGCTTGTTTATGTACCACATAACTGTGGTGTTGTCTGTCCTTATGAGTAGGTGGCCTTGATGAAGAAAAGGTTTGAAGGCCTCTATTGCATGTATCACTGCCAGCATTTCCTTTTGGTTTATGTGCATGCGCAGCTCTCTGTGACCATAGCCCTTGGATACATCTGTCCTCCATGTGTGCTCCCCAACCTTGGTCTGAGGCATCCGTGGTAATGGTTTGGTTGGCTGTTGGCTTGCTGAAGGGCAACCCCCTGTTCAACTGGCAGGCTTGAGCCCACCACAGCAATTCCTTTTGAAGGCATGGAATGAGTGGGATCAAAGCTTCTAAGCTGTGACTGTGCTGAGTCCATAAACTCCTTAGGTACCATTGTAATTTTCTCATATGCAGCCTTGCTTGTGGAATCAGAAGAATGCAAGATGCCATGTAACCCAGGGCCTGCAGGATTTTCCTTGCAGTCAGCTGAGTTTGTCTTGTCAGTTTCTCGAAGTAATCCGGTAGTTGTTTTTGTTTTTCTTCTGTGAGAAAGGCCATTTGGGTGGTTGTGTCGAGATCCGCACCCAGAAAGGTTATTCTTTGGGATGGAACAAGTCTTGATTTGTGGATGTTGACTGTATATCCCAAGGCCTGCAGTAGGTGGATGGTATAATCCAAGTCCTTTAACAAAGTTTGCTTGCTGTCCGCTTGTATAAGGCAGTCGTCCAGATACGGGTAAATTTGAATCCCCTGAAGTCTGCAGTGTGCAATTACTGATGCCAGGCATTTCGTGAATACTCTGGGCGCAGTAGATAAGCCAAAGGGCAATGCTGAGAATTGATAATGCTCTGACCCTGCAAGAAATCTGAGGTGTCTTCTGCAACTTTGTCTGATAGGGACATGCAGGTATGCCTCCTTGAGGTCTAGAGTCACCAGCCAAGACCCCTTGCCCAGCATGGGAAGGAGTTGCTGTAGAGTCAGCATTTTGAATTTTGGCACAATGAGGTAAGTATTCAGTGCGGACAAGACGAGAATAGGCCTCCATTGACTTTCTTTTCTTGGAACAAGGAATAATCTGGAGTAAAATCCTTGGCCTTGTTCTGAAAGAGGTACCCTTTCTATAGCTTTCATCTGTATTAAATTGGAAATCTGTTTCAAGGCCTCTGTCCTCTGATTTGGTGGGAGGTCTGGCATGCCTTTTCTTTTTGGCAGTGTTTGGAAATGGAACCTGTATCCTTTGTCTATTATTTGCAGTGTCCATGTGTCTCTTGTAATGCTGTGCCAATTTTTTGAGAATAAAGAAAGCTTTCCACCCAAAGGTGCTTCTAATTGAGCCCTGGTCGGCGGAGTCAAAACAAAGTCATTGTGTCTGTCCTGGTGTAGCAGTTGTAGGTTCTGCACAACCTCTCTGGTTAGGAGGCTGCCATTGACGGCCTCTGTAGGAGCCTCTAGCTTGCCCTCTACCTCTGGCACGCCTATTCCTGCCTCTGTGAGATCTGTCTGAGTCCGGAAAGGACCAATTCTTAGTAAGCCAATTTCTGCTGAATCTCGGTGGTTGGACTTGCAGAAAGTCTTTGACAGTTTGCACAGATTTTGCCTTTTCTTCAAATTTAAGACCTCTTGAGCCGTGGAACCAAATAATTTTTGCTTTTCCATAGGAGCATCCAAAAGCTTGGCTTTAACATGGTCTGGCAGAGATTGTTCCTTCCGCCAGGCATGCCTGCGTATGACTGCACCTGTCATTGCTGACCTACATGAAGCTTCCAATGCATCATAACCACACTGCAAGAAATGGTTACTAACCTGCTGGGAGTTATGTACCAGATCCTGAAGGGATTTGCGATCAAGGGGTTCAGAAGAAGACAGTTTCTTATGCAATTCATCTAACAAATACTCTTGGTACTGTATCATATGAAATTGACAATTTAATGCCCTCATGGAAAGAGTTGCAGAAGTATACACTTTCTTACCCCATCTCTCTAAAGCTCTGGACTCCCTTTCAGAGGGTAGAGGATTTCTAGCAGAGGCAGCTGCAATCCCTTTTGGGCCCTGGGAAATAGTTTCTGGATCAGCAGAGTGGGCCTTGTACAGATGTAGATGGGAGCCCGGGACCCTGTAGTACCTATCAGGTTTTGCAGGAGCCGGAGGGAGAGTGTCAGGGGCTGTACTAGCATCAGAGTACACATCATCAATGACATTTAAAACAGGAGGTATAGCTAAAGGCCTATGCTGAGGTAAATGCAAAAAGGTCCTTAATCTCTTTCTAGAATCAGAGAATTCCTGACCCTGCCATTGAAAATGTTCTCTCATAGAGTGTAATGTCTCTCCAAAGGAAAGCTCTTCAGGAGGGAAGGCCGAGGGAATAGATTCTTCAGCATCAGAATCCTCGTAGGCCGAATAAGCCTCCTCCTGGGGGTCTGACAGAGTAGAGCCATCAGTGGACTCATCAGAGGAGTGGGGGTCAGAGGGCTCAGCCCTGGGCCTTTTGTCTGGAGGTGGTTGAGAGCCCCTGTCCGGATGAGATTGAGAATCTCTAATTAAGGAGATAAGATCCTCAGCTAAGCTAAGAATCTGAGAGCCAGTGGAGGGTCTCTGAGAGGTAACCTTGGGAGGCAAAGCTTTAGAAAGTTTAGCAGCTTTAGCCCTAGAGAAAGCCTTAATGGACATGGATGCAGGAGGTCTGGCTGCACCACGTGCAGGAGTAGACTTGTCTAAAGGAATGGTGTCGGAAGGTTCCTGGACACCCGTTTCAGTAGATAATTCAATAACCGACTCGGCCGGGGCCTCCGGGGCCGAGGTAGTCGGTTGTGCGGTTTCGGTAATTGGAAGTACCAAGGACTCTGTATCAGCCGAGGCCGAGACACTCGCGGTAAGCCTGACCGTGGTTTCAGCCGAAACCGCGGGCCGCGTGTGTCGGTCCTTGTCCTTCCGTTTCTTAACCAAATGCGAAGTCGGAGTTTCCAATGGCATCTTGTAAGCAAAACTAGCCCCAAAGAATTCCTCTGCAAACTCCGACCGACGTCTAAGAGTTCGTCGGTTGAAGGAAGCACAGGCTGAACAGGCCGAGACGTCATGGTCTGGGCCTAGGCAAGGGAGGCAGTAAGAGTGGAAATCCTTATGAGGTATTTGTTTCCCACAAGTTAAACAATTATTTACTTTATCTGACATCGGCTGAGGCAAGAAAGAGTCCCCAACGGGGTACTTAGCTTTTTCGAAGTCTTCGGTAGCTGAATCACAGGAGCTGGCCGACCAGCACTTGCGAACTGCTTCTGCTTCGGGCACCACGCGGCAAGAAAGACTGGGGAAAATGGCGTCGGCTGATGCTTTTATACCCCAGACGCTCTGACGTCGGGGAAAGTGCGACATCAGCCGAGGCCAGACCCAGACTTTGGAATCCGGCCGACCGAAGGGCTGCCTGAGGCAGGACAACCCATATGTGATGACTGCAGATGCATCCTTGAAGGACATCTATAGACCCATTAGCCTGACCAGCCTTATCTGCAAGGCCATGGAATGAATTATCATGGACCTTATTAACAAAGATATGAAATCTCCAAATGCTCAACCCCCCCACCAAGTTTGGCTTTTCAAGGGGAGATCATGCCTGTTAAACTTGGTGGACTTCTTCCAGAGACTCACCAAAGCCCTAGATGTGGGCAAATCTCTGCATACAGCCTACCTAGACTAAGCGAAGGCCTTTGACGCAATCCCCTACTCAGGCATCACTGGTAAACTCACCCAGCTTGGTAGCAATCTATATATTGTCAGGTGGGTTACAAACTGGTTCACTGATAGAACTAATACAGTCAAAATAGGGGACTTCACCTCCTCCAGCAGAGCCGTAACCAGTGGTATTTCATAGGGATCAGTTCCGGGACCCCTACTGTTCAGAATCTACTTCTCTGATGTACAGGCTAAAACTAAATGGCTGTGGCTGACAAAGTTTGCTGATAACTGCAAACTGGGAGCGATCATTGAAAGCCTTAGTGATGTCAACATCCTGCAAGAAGGTCTTATGCAAACTAATGACTGGCGACAAAGTCAGGGTCTTAAACTTAATGCAAAAACATGCATCATCATTCCCTTTGGCAAGGGTAATGTTCCTGCAAACTACCACATCAGTAGTAATACCCTAAGCACACACTCAGCGGTGAAAGATCTGGGCACACAGGTCGACAGCAACCATAACTTCGATCAACACGTCTACACATTGGTAAGAAGGGCATTTGATATTGCTCATCTTACAAGTACGAGTAGTGCCTCCAGAAAAAAGAGGTTATAACCCCCCTCTACTCTTCCCTCATCAGCAAATAATAGAGTACAATGCTCCCTTTGGTATGTTCCTTTCCAAACACCTGCAGCAATTTAGTACAGCACAGTGGTGCAGCGGTAGCATTGTCACCTCACAGCAAGAGGTTCTCCAGTTCAAGTCTCATCTGGAGTGATTCCTGTGCACAGTCTGCATGTCCTTCTTGCATTTGTGTGGGATCCCTCTGGGTGCTCCAGTTTCCCCCAATGTTTCAAAGACATGCATCTGGAGTAGATCGCTACTTTACTGCCAATGAGATGCAATTAAGAAGGCTACATGGATCTCAACAAGAGTGTGTGTGTGATTATATAATGAATGCTTGAACTGTTTCATGACCAACACAAAAAACATTGACCACTCATTATATTAACAACACAACAAAGTAACGCATAACACATCAAAAAAGGAAACTATTGCTGTTAATTGATGTACTACTCATAATGCTATCATACATTCAGCTCAAAGTGTCTAAATAGTGATAGTGTTATGAGAAGGACTTTTTGTAGGGTAAGCTGCACACTAGGGTTAATGGCAGAGGCAGGTGTATGGTTAGCACACATTACTAAGCTGGAGCAGAAGCCCCTCTACCTTAGTAATGAGTGCTAACCTTAATGTGCAGATTACCTTAAAAAAGGCCTTCTCATAACACTACCACTACACAAGACAGCCCAGACACTCATCACTCACTCACACACACACACACACACACACACACACACACACACACACACACACACACACACACACACACACACACTTCATCTACCCTTACCCTAACTCCAAGTCACTCATGCATTAAATAAATCCCCTTACCCTAAAACACAGTTGTACACGAACTCCTTGCCCAAACACCTGTCTTTGTTGACCAACTGGAACTTGCCCAAATCTGCATTTGCACAAATGCTATTTTGCTCAATAATTATGACAGCTCGCTAGTTTCAAAGAGGCCTGTTGGCATAATGATTAAGGTCTTTGCCTCCCATGCACAAGGTACAAGGTTCAAGCTTGACCTCTGGTCAATGTCTCTTTGGAATATGCCTGTCTCCCAGTGTCTCTGTGCGGTTTCTCCCACCTCTGAATAACAAGCTGAGTGTTTCCATTTTAAACTCGCCCAAGAATGGAGCTGTGGGCAGCAGCAGCACAGACTCTAGATGGTGTCCTACAGCAGGAAGAATTGTATAGACCAGCTCCTACTGTGGTGTGCAATATCCTCAAAATAAGAGGCTATGGATCACAGACTGAACAATGTGGCAGGGATAGCCACTCAACAGTCTAAAAATATGGTCTGAATCTAGGTGATTTAGTCATGTTGGCTAATGTTGCCAAATGGGCAGGAGTTTTTGGTGGTGATAAGTAGGTTGAAGATCTAGCCTACTTCAACCTATGCCAGGAACCTGAGCTAACAGTGGGAGGGGTGTATGTACCCTTATTGGCCAGTGTGTGCCTGCCATAAAGCTCAGCAGCTCTGGATCAATAAGCTACTGACCAACTTGTGTCCAACTGCCCAGCTTAGGCTACCTGGAATAGCTCTGTTGAGCAAAAACTAGATGCAAAACCAATCAACTTGCCAAATATGAGCTAAGAATTGCCATACTCAGTGTAGGCTCACTGACAGAATGTAGTTTTGAAGTGGATGATATGATGGTAAGGAGGAGGCTGGACATCCTATGTATCCAAAAGACAAGATGGAAGGGCAGTCCAGCAAAGCCACTTGGCTTGGGATCCAGTCTACTACTCAGGAAGAGGATAGGCTGGAAATGGTGTGGGAATTATGGTGAGGGAAAGGTTTCAGAAGGCAGTGAGGGATGTCATTAGAATTAGTGACAGACTCATGGTGATCAGGACTTCAGCCTAATGGTAGGACAGTATTCATAATCACAGCCTATAGCCCACAGCAGGGTTGTGACAGTGAAGAAAAGAGTGCATTTAGACAGCAGTTGCAGGACCTACCAGATTAAACAAGACAATATGAACTGGTGTTGATAATGGGTGACCTGAATGCACATATCGGGAAAGACACAACATACTGGGACAACAAGAAGAAATCAGAAGCCATTCTAGATGTCTGTCTGGCAAATATCTTGATAGTAGCCAACACATGTTCAGAAACAGAGACAATCACAAGATCACATAAAAGAGTGGCCAACATGCAATGCAGGTAGATTTCCCTCTAGTAGGGAAAGGGTAGAATCAGTGATTGCAAAGTCATACCAAAATGAAACAGTTGCCCCACAGCATAAAATCACTGGTTTCCACAACCAACTGCAAGCAGTGGTTAGAGAAGGTCCAAGGTCAATGGACCAGGCTGAAGACATGGAAAATGACTGGAGAGAATGCAAAACAGTTCAATGAATTATTCAGGGCTAAAGCATCTCAGGAAGAGGAGACAGATGGGATTGAAGAAAAATGGCACTGCCTCAAAACAGCATGTGTAAGGACTACAAAAGAGATGTGGCTGAGCCAGGTGCAGAAATAAGGTACATAAAGAAAGCTGGTGGTGGAATGCAGCAGTCCAGGATGGCATCCAAAGAAAGGAATGCAGGAAAGTGTTAGGCAGAAAAGGCAGACCAGACTAGGAAGGAATACTGGTTGGCTAACAAACAGACTAACAGAGGAGTTGCAATAGCAAAGAACAAGGCATCAGGAAGAAGATGGTCAGACAGCCTTCTCAGGAGATTACGGCAACTGCCTGCTCACCAGTCCACAGGACAGCAGAGGCAGATGGAAGGATTCCAGTAGCTTCTGAACAAAGAAAACCCCACAGAAGCTGTACTGCCCCAGACACAGCCTATGTTGAGAGAAGAGTAGGAGCCCACCATAGAAGTACGAACAGCACTAAGGAAAATGAAGTCTGGGAAAGAAACAGGCTCAGATAAGGTCACAGCAGATGTGATAAAGATATGAGCAAGATTGGGGAGAAATGGCTGCTGAGGGTATTCATAGCAGTGTGGAGAGAAAGGCGTATCCTAGATGATTGGAGGATAAGCATACTCATGCCAGTGTACAAGAACAAGGGGGGCATTCACAACTGTGGGCAGTACATCGGTATCAAACTCCTGTCACACCGCATGAAAGTTCTGGAGAAGGTGACTGATAAACAAATATGGAGTGCAGCAGGAGGTAAGATGGAAGATGAGCAGTCTGGATTCAGATCAGGATGCAGCGAGACAGATACCTGAGAAGAAGGTAGAAATGAGGAAAGAGTCCAACTGGGCATTCCTAGACTTGGAGAAAGCATATGAGATTGTCCCAAGAAAGCTGTGTTGGGTAGCACTGCGGTGGACTGAATTCCCAGAAATGTTGGTAGAATTAGTACAGGCTATGTACAAAGACCCAATGACTCAAGTAGAAACGGTGTTCAGTCTCACAAAGAGGATCCCAGCGGGAGTGAGTGTGCATCAGGGTTCAGCTCTGAGCCCACTGCTGGTCATACTGGTGATGCACTACATCAGCAAAACAGGAGGGGACAGATCAACAAAGCTGCTGTTTGCAGAAGATGTAGCACTGCAGGTAGACTCTGAGTATGAATTTCAGCAAAGGATAGGGCATGAATGCAAAACTGAAGGCACATGGGATGAAACTGTGCACAGAAAAGACAGCTGTAATGGCAGCAAATGTAGGAAATCAGAAGAAGCTGAGAACT
Organism: Protopterus annectens; assembly: GCF_019279795.1. Taxonomy (NCBI): domain Eukaryota; kingdom Metazoa; phylum Chordata; order Ceratodontiformes; family Protopteridae; genus Protopterus; species Protopterus annectens. Next base: position 863,516,937 of record NC_056750.1, read on the forward strand.
AAGAGAGAAGGGAAAATAGTGGAGCAGGTTAACATCGTCAATTATCTGGGAGGGGCGGCTGAGGAGAAGGGAAGTCTGAATGTGGAGGTCAAAGCTAGAATCAGAGGGGCTGTAGCTAAATGACACAGTGTATGGGGGTAATGTATGACAGAAGAATGCCAAAGAAGCTGAAAAATGAGGTTTACAAAACAGTGGTGTGACCAGCACTACTATATGATACAGAAGCCTGGGAAATAAAGGCAGAGCAGTTGAGGAAGCTAGAGGTGATGGAGATTGAGTGTCTGAGATGTGTGGTAGAATGCATCCTGTGGGACAGACGAAGAAGTGAGCACATAGCAGAAGCCAAAGTAGTTCCAATTGTAGAAAAGGTCAAAGAGAACAGATTACAGTAGTTCAGGCACATGTGCAGAAAAGTGGAAGACAATCTGGTGAAAAAGATTTGGGACAGACAGACAAGAAGGAATAAACACCTGTTGTTCTGTGAACTTTTTAAGTGACTAAGAGTTCTCTGGCACTTAAGGATTTGAGCTCTTAATGAACTGATTCCTGTAGCCAATGGTGCAGGGTTTGAATCCTTCCACCTCCATTTGTCTATTGTGCATCTTTGAGAAAGTCACTTAACCAGACAGTGTTCCTGAGTCACCCCTGAAAAGAACACTTTGCCAGGTGTGTATAACTGGTTAACAAAAAGAAAAATAAATATTTAAAATTTGACCTTTTAGGTACTTTGCCCCCCATCCAAAATTCCTGAGCACAGAAGATGAAAGATATTTGGTTTGTTCCTTGTAAACGCTGTGGCTTTCTAACAAATTCTTGTGGACTACAGTCTCTAAACAATAACAAACAACTGAGTTTCAGACTTTGTGTCTTTCAAAAAATACCTGATAATGCAGAGACTGATATTTTAACAACTTTGTAAGTATATACACAAAATATTTAAATGCTGATCCATGAGCCAAGAGGTTTGGAGAGCATGGGGGTGCAGTGGGGTCCACTGAGTGGTTCTCACAGCAGTGAGCTGAAATAGTTATAGGTCATTATTTATCTTTGTATTCATTAATTCATTCATTCATCTGATCTTACACAAACATCTGAGATGTATGCAGTTGTACAAGAGGCTGTAACTGATGGTCATATCTATGTGTATAGATACTTGGTCCATGTAATCTACAGTAGTTATAGTGTAAATGAAATGATTAACGTAAACAGTACTACCATCATATAAACTATGATCTTTGGGTACGATCCTTGGTTTCATTGTTTTATTGACTGTGCTTTTATTATTTAGATGTGAATAAACTGGACATCATGAAGCCTACAAGTTTAATGTTAACATTTTAACTATGAAAACATTTTTAATTTAGGTCTTTCTTTTGAAAGCATGTTGATGTAAAATGCACTGTGCTGGACTACGGCAACATGTTTGGCACTTAGCACATATGAGTAAGGCTTTGAGCTGCCTGTGAGCTGCTTCTTGTTGTGCAAAGTTTGATTCCCTCAGCCACCTTTTGTCTACTGTGTGCCTCTAATCAAATTAAAACAGCAGACAGTACTCCAGGGCTGCCACTGAAAAGGAACACTTGCATTCAGTGGGTTCTCCCAGGCTGTTAGCAAATGTGTTATGCACTTGTCTTTTGAATTCTTGCACCCTTCAATAAAGATGCATTTCCAATAAATGTGAGTTTCAAGGGAAAAGAAGTTTACTGCTGTCCAAGCAAAATCTGTTTTCAATGCGAGAGTTAAATGGCTGTTAGTATTTTCACTGTAAAACTTGAAATAAAACTTTTAAATTAAATCTCAGTCTGATCAGGGAAAATTTAAACAAGAAAATATTTACACACTGACAGGTCTGAACAGTATTTTATGGTAACTGCTGAGAGAAAGCCACATATTGGGATACTGGTATGGCTGGTGGGGGCCCCAGTTAATTATCAGGCTAGGACCCCAAGTGACTGTGATCTGGCTGTGGTCAAACATTCTGCCTTATCAGACTGCACACCAGTTTCTGAACCTACCTCTTAACTTTCCTTGACCTATATATACGCATGCAGATAATTATTTTATGATACTTTCTTGCCCACAATCAGGCCACAGATATTCATAATAAATCCTTCCCTTAACACCACTAGACAAAGGTAAACTAACTGGTGCATCATTTTTTCCTGACCTCTAAAAGAGCCACTGACACTTTAAATCACTTACTTCTCATAAATCATATGCACTTACCTGGTATCCTCATAAAAGCTAGTCACAAAACAACAAATTATCTAACCTATAGATATTATCTAAACTATATTACAATGGTAACTCGTTAGTATTCAAAAATGTGCACACGCTGATTAGTTAGTCCAACCAGCATGCCAGTTGTAAATCGAGCATATACCAATTGAAAAAAGACCGGGTGACTGCAAGTTCTTCTATTTTGTTTGTTTGTGTCTTTCGGCTTTTCCCGGTTAGGGGTCGCCACAGTGGAACTCCAGTCCGCTAATGATTGGCAGTTGATTTTTACATATCGGCTTGCCAGGCCTGACGCACAACTTTCAACGAAGGTACGCTCATTCACGCATGTCTCCACGCAGAACACGCTCTAGCTGAGAATCGAACCGGACAGTGTCTTACTGTGAGGCGACAATGCTACCGCAGCACCTAAATCCAGCATTGCCCACACCCAGCCATGGGTTATTGCTATTATACAATAACATTATTTAAGAAAAAAATACTACTTTTCTTAAATAATGTTTTTGTATAATGCCTCCGTGCTGCCCTTCTGCGGTTTGTCGGTATCCTGGGGCTTTTTCTGATGTACTGCGCATGCGTATGGGACTTGTGTTCCCATGCTTACCCAGTATATCAGTGCTGTGCAGAGGACGCAATGGAGAAAGGAAGACCTCCGCTGGTTTTTTTTTTTTTTTTTTTAATTGAAAATAAAAAAAGAAATCGGGAGACTTTTTACGTTCAGGAGAGCTGGGACAGACAAAATAAAGGGATAATCAGTTAAGTTTCTTTAATTTTGCAGAACGTATCTGATTATCCTCTTGTTTTTGTCTGCTCCATCTCCCTCGTTCATTTCAGATCTTCCGTTTTCTTTTTTTTGGGCAAAAAAAAAAAAAGAAAAGAAAGAACAGTAAAAAAAAAAATTAGGAGCTATACTAATGGGAAAAAGTCTGGGCGACCGGACCTTTTTCAGTTAGTATATTTGCGGATTTACAACTGACACGCTGGTTGGGCTGGCCAATCAGCGTGCTCATTTTTGAATATTAATGGCCAGTCATTGTATAATACACATTTCTTGAGCTAAGTTGTTGAAAGATACATATGGAGAGCAGAGAAAATACAAGGAAATTCAGGTACTTTTCTTTAGTTTTGCATAACATACATGATTTTCCTTTTTTCCCCATCTCCCTTGTACCTTTAAACTGTCTGGATTCCACAGTTTTTTTTATTGCTAAATTATTCCTTTAATTTGACCATTTTTCTCTAGTGTCATTTTTCCAACCCATTAGACTCTACCCATGTTTCTATAAATGCATTATTTATACATGAAAAATAATCTACTCACTAAAAAGTAATGCCGATCTTCCTTTCACAGTTGCTTAATTTCCAAACCACTGATATACTGTGTAACTGTGGGAACGCAAGTCCCATACGCATGTAAAGAACATCAACAAAGCGTCAGAACACGGAAACAACATGGAAGAAACACCATGGCACCCATTATACAAAGACATTATTTAACAAAAATAAGTAGCAATAACCAACTCATGGGTGTTGGTATATTGAAGCTTTACTCACTGTTACCTTTCATTAATCACTTGCGCTTTGCCCTCATCATTAAACCACACCCACTCATCAGTTATTGCTAAATAATACAATATAATACCCCCCCTTTAGCATTTATCTGTCCAGGCACATGCAACAAAAGGAATGTCCACAGAGATACCTTGCTAAAATTATACAAGGTCTAAACAATATATCTTACAACTCAAAGCCCTGTCACTATACTCTGTATCCTACAGACTGCTAAGAGGTGATCTGTGTCTGGCATACAAGGTATTCTTTGACCTAATATGAATGGATTTACTGCACATCAGCAAGTCAAATGCCATCAGAAATACTCATTCTAGGGATCTGAACCTATTTTGCAACTTCAACAGAATGGTTTGGAGGACGGATATATCTCGCAGAGGATACCTCTGCTCTGGAACAGACTCTCCATCCACATAAAACAAAGTTCATCCCTGTCCATATGCCAGCACAACTTGGATCTATGGATGGGAAAAAGAAAATTTACTAAAGGACTCACTCTTGTATTACTAATGGACAGAGGCAGATCATAAATGCTTTATACCATGCATGGGTCCCTTTAAATTATCTATTGTATGATCTTAGTTATTTCCATTGGGGTAAAATATAATTATTGACCATGGGATGGCCAAGGCCAATCTATCACCAAATGGGTCAAGTTAAGTTGAGCAAAAAAAAAGGAAATTGGTTTCCCTTAAAATGACCCACAAGAGCAGCTAGCCCTGTTGACCTGTAAAGAACAGAAGAGGTATACAATTACAAATTCACAAGATCGCATCTAAAGATGTATATGAACTTCCTGAAGGCTAGACCCTCGACTTTACTGTTGACATCGCTTATTAACTTCACATCTCCAATGTAAACTAATTATTTTATATGCATATTATCTGGTCGTCTTTAGAAATGGTCCCTCACTCTCCAGGATATATGCTCATGAAGAAGCTATTTAGTAAAATATGTATGTTTATATCTTTTGATATTCAACAAGTTATCCCAGCAAAATAGAATTGGAAGCTTGGGACTGTAAAAACAAAGTTCTGTGTTCATTCTCATTGGGGAACTGCTTTGATTTAATTTATTTTATTTGCTTACTTATTTACTTGTTTCTACAGGAAGACCAATCCTGATCCTTTTAAAGCCATGGACCTCAAGACAAATTAAAATTGCCACCTGTCTCTTTTTTTTCTGGATCATCCGGAAATCGAGCTTAGTATCCAGTTCTCTGGTACAGAACGCAAATCTCTGGTTTTGAAACGTTTAAAGCACTGTTTACAGTGCTTCCTTGCTTTGTTGTAGTTGGCAGTGTTCACTTGTGATGAAAGTCCATCTATGATGAGTACTGATAACACTGCTGCTCACTTATACCCACCTATCCGTGTTTCTGATTGGGTGAGAGGCTTGATGAATGGAAGCGATAACCAATCACAACATAGCAATGCAAATAAGCACTCAAAACGTAAAGAACACATACACGGATTCTCTCTGCATCTTGCTCTCATTAGACAAATTAATTCTTTATCAGAGTGTCTAGGGACTGTGTCTGTGTGCTGCTAGTGTCTGAGAACTGTATGTGATTTTTCGTCTGCTGCCAGTCCTTTCAACTTCTTTACTTCTTTCAATAATTCTGGGAAAAACCAAAGATAATGTGAGATAAAGACCCCAACAGGGAAAATTTGTTTTTAAATATTACTCTAATGCACTTCAAAAGTTAATAACAACAGGTATTGCATCAACATGAATCTTCTGAATGATAAATATGGATATATTTTATTATTTTATTTTATTTAACATTTGTTTACCAGGAAAGTCCAACTTAAAACAAAGTCAATTTTCAGCAGAGGTCTGGGGAGAAATGCTTCAGACGCATGACTTTGTAATGTGGGAGGAAACTGGAGCACCTGGAGGAACCCACATGAATGCAGGGAGGACATGCAGACTACACACAAAAGGAACCCCAGCCAAGAATCGAACCAGAGAACCTCTTGCTATGAGGTGAGAATGCTACCACTGCACCATGGCGCCATCCAGTCATTAAAAGAAAAGAATGGATTTTTAAATATCTGGCATTACAAATAATTAACTACAATCTTCAGTGGTTTACCAGAAAAATCCGTTTTACAAAGAAAATGGCAACAACATTTTGCTTTATCATTGACAATTGAGAATTAAGGACTAAAACAGGAAACTACCTACAGCAGCATGACACAAGGAATGATAAGGTCGTCTTAAAGAAAGAAAAGCAATTTTTTCTAATTGCTCACTGCAGAGGACTAAGAAAGCTACATCTTAATCCCTGCTGCTGTTTTATTACTTTGAAACAATCTGGTATGATAGTGTCACACAGTGTATTATGTTTGCTAAGATCAACATAAACTCTACCTATCATTGGTATGGTGTGTGTGTTTAGGTTTTGAAGTGTACATGAGGGCAGAAAGCTAACCATATTCTCACTTTACATCACAGTTAAACATCAGCAATATGCACACATGGCTATCTTTGGTAGTTTGAGCAGCATGTATGGGAAAGTAACAGATTGTTGTTACTAGTGGCACTGTGAGCAATGTTGCCTTGTGACAGCACTTGTTTGTCTGAGTTCTTAGCTGCAGCACCTTCTGGGAGGAGTCTGCACCACTTCCTCTGAATGCGTGTTTTTTAACCAGGTGCTACGGTTTCCTCCAACACCACAAAGACATGTCATAGGTGAACTGATGTTCCTCTAGATTACCTGTAAGTAAGTTTAGTGTCAATCTGTGTTGTTTTGTAACAGATCTGGCTTGTTGCGGCAATGAAAGTTTGTGTGTGTAAAATCACAATATTGGTGGGCACATAAAAATCTTCTTGGTAGTGAAAACAAACAAAACAGTAAGTAATTTTTCAAAAATATGTCACAAAATGCATCACAGTACCTCTAGGCCCTCAGAGCTTCAGGAGATGCCATTCCTGACTGTGTAAATGGCTTAGTAAGGATTTGATTTACCATGGTCTAAAACCAGCTCTCAGATGTGGGCACAGAAGGTCCCTGTAGTTTGTGGGACCTGGGGATTTTGTAATCATTTCTTTCATTTTTCACACTGTCAGACTTCAGAGGTATGCCCAGAAGGTCACAGTATCTTGTGTAGTAGCAATGTGCTGTCTATCAGCAACACGGTGGAGTGCATTGCTGTGGCCTTTATTTTTTTCTTGCTTTACAACCAAAATCAGAAGTATATACAGTCATGCACTCCAGCCTGCTGCCCCTAGACACTACACTGTCGCTATATACAGTCAGGCACTCCAGCCTGCTGCCCCTAGACACTACACTATCGCTATATACAGTCAGGCACTCCAGCCTGCTGCCCCTAGACACTACACTGTCGCTATATACAGTCAGGCACTCCAGCCTGCTGCCCCTAGACACTACACTGTCGCTATATACAGTCAGGCACTCCAGCCTGCTGCCCCTAGACACTACACTGTCGCTATATACAGTCAGGCACTCCAGCCTGCTGCCCCTAGACACTACACTGTCGCTATATACAGTCAGGCACTCCAGCCTGCTGCCCCTAGACACTACACTGCCGCTATATACAGTCAGGCACTCCAGCCTGCTGCCCCTTGTCACTACACTGTCGCTATATACAGTCAGGCACTCCAGCCTGCTGCCCCTAGACACTACACTGTCGCTATATACAGTCAGGCACTCCAGCCTGCTGCCCCTAGACACTACACTGTCGCTATATACAGTCAGGCACTCCAGCCTGCTGCCCCTAGACACTACACTGTCGCTATATACAGTCAGGCACTCCAGCCTGCTGCCCCTAGACACTACACTGTCGCTATATACAGTCAGGCACTCCAGCCTATACAGTCATGCACTCCAGCTTGCTGCCCCTACACACTACACTGTCGCTATATACAGTCATGCACTCCAGCTTGCTGCCCCTACACTACACTGTCGCTATATACAGTCATGCACTCCAGCTTGCTGCCCCTACACACTACACTGTCGCTATATACAGTCATGCACTCCAGCTTGCTGCCCCTACACACTACACTGTCGCTATATACAGTCATGCACTCCAGCTTGCTGCCCCTACACACTACACTGTCGCTATATACAGTCATGCACTCCAGCTTGCTGCCCCTAGACACTACACTGTCGCTATATACAGTCATGCACTCCAGCTTGCTGCCCCTACACACTACACTGTCGCTATATACAGTCATGCACTCCAGCTTGCTGCCCCTACACACTACACTGTCGCTATATACAGTCATGCACTCCAGCTTGCTGCCCCTACACACTACACTGTCACTATATACAGTCATGCACTCCAGCTTGCTGCCCTTACACACTACACTGTCGCTATATACAGTCATGCACTCCAGCCTGCTGCCCCTACACACTACACTGTCGCTATATACAGTCATGCACTCCAGCCTGCTGCCCCTACACACTACACTGTCGCTATATACAGTCATGCACTCCAGCTTGCTGCCCCTACACACTACACTGTCGCTATATACAGTCATGCACTCCAGCTTGCTGCCCCTACACACTACACTGTCACCAGACAATTGCGCACTTTTTCTTTCACTTTCATTCCAGTTTGACTTCAGTACAACAGAAGGTGTGTGTCTTCTGGGGTTGGGGTGAGAAGGAATATATATATATATAGGAATATACAGCTGTACGATAGCAGCAACCTGAAATATATAACTGTGACCATTATTTATTTCATTGTCATCCTAATCTAACACCAGGGGTGCACACAAGGTGACTATCTTTGCCGGGGGGAGCAGACTCGCACTCTAAATATGACTTATGTGCCTTCAGAAGCACTTGTCTTCTCATTTTATAGGTAACTACCTAAATGTATTCATAACTACTTTCATTAGAGCAAAAGATGTGGAAAAGAGCTGTAAAATTCACTTCAGATCATCCAGAATGCTATAGCTTCTGGGTGCCTAGCAGCTTAATTAATTTTTTAATTTTAATTTTTTCCTACACAATCATTACAATGCAGTCCTGGCCAGTTAGCTTGTGTTGCAACAATGCTGGAAAAAGCTGAAAAGTAAGACAAAGCATAAGAAACCAAGACAAAAGTAAGGCTCCATATTACAGCTACTGCTGCAATTACTGAATATGATATTTAAAATTGGTGGTTCTGGTTGTAGCTTGTTAAGGGGTGTGTGGCTACTCTCAGGTAAGGGGTTTGTTTGCATTATTCAAGGGGTGTGGATAATTTGTCTGGAGATGGCAGGATGTGAAGGTCGTAACCCTGAGGCAACTAGTTAAGCCAATCAATATAACGTAAGCATAAAATAAAGCTAACAAATACAGCATAACAGGAGAAAGATCAATTAACTGGCTTTTTAATCTACCCACAGTAGTTTAAAAAGATCACTGCTCAGTCCCTAATGCCAAAAGATGAACTGCAGACAGGGAAAAGTTAAAAGGCACAATGCTGAAAACATGGCAGCACATACAGCCAAAGTGTAAAATATCGAAGATATTACAATGCAAACTTGCTGAAACACTAGATATCAGCAACATCAGTCGCAAACTTTAAACACTATAACACTCGACAGCCTGAGGTTGTCGTCGCCATCAGCCTTTCTACCTTTAGTCAGGTGTAAAGTGGCAAAGGTTTAAACCCAACAGTTATAATTCCATGAGATGCAACTCATCAATCACTGTTTAAGGTGAGCTAGACTGATGCCAGTGCTTGCTGGGGTTGCCCATAAATGTCAGGTTTAAAAACAAAAGGAAAAAAAGAGGCCCACCTTGCACCATGTCTCATCCACATCTTCACTTCACTGCTCTTTTTTGACATGTGATAACTTGGATTTTTTTCTATTTAATTGTTGTGAATGTAGAACCAATCACATAGCAACTCCCTTGAGCTTGTTACAGTCAGAATAGATTAGCAGCACACAAACCTGCAATACAGTACTAATTAGGTCTTTTTGAGAAAAAAACATTACAGTGCAGTGTTGAAGATGTTACTGTTTTGTGTTGAGCAGGTAAGTAGCTATGCAGTGCACTGTGTATTGCCAGTCAATAGAGTTTCATAATTGTTATTTTTTAAAAAATGCACTTCGATGCAATTCCTGTTGTTCTGTTAATTTTTAATTGAATTACAGTTGTCTGTCCCTGATCAACTGTCCCCGACATTGCAAAATGTTTCTGATATTGCCTTATATTTTTGCCCTATACCTTTATTAAATTCTTAATTTTCTGGTAAGTTACAGTTAGTCGATAATGACAGTCACTAACGTTTCATACTTTATGTTCAGAAAATGAATGACCATGACAATCTGTTGTTTTGTTCACTAAGAGTTGTCTGGAAGTTTAGTCTCTGGGCTGTAAACAAGTTACTTCCTGCATAGGGTTCCTCAATCAAAAGTATAGGAGCTTCATTCTTTCCACCCCCTATTTTCCTACTCCATGACTTAGCGCAAGTCACTTAACCAAATTGTTCTCCCAGGTAGCCAGTGAAAAGGGGCTCTTATACAGTGAGTTTGCCCAGATAAATGAAAGTTATGTACTGACCATAATACTAAAACAGTGTTGAGTTGTCTTCTTCTGTCCGTCTCCACTGTTGGCTATATCAGATTCAACCAAATCTGGTGCCAGCAATTTTCAGACTCTTGGATCCAAGACTCAGGCTTCTGCGCTCTACCCATAATACTCATTCACCCTCAAAGTCCCCTGATCGAGTTTGCATGCCTGTGCCTGATGCTTCTCCTTTTCTATGCAAATACAGAAACAGCCGAAATGACAAGAAAAAAGTCTCGGGACAAGTCAAGAGTCCAGTTAATGACAAATTGTTTGAGGGATGGAGGGTGGGAAAGTTGAAAAGTACAGAAGTAGGCAACACAGAGCCGGCATTATGTTAAGTACATAACTTTCATATCTTTTTCATCTGCCTTGACTGCTTGGACAAAGTCTGTGACTACAAATAACCCTGGGAGGTCCCATGGAAAGATATTCTGGAGAATGGAGGAACCTAATGAAGCCCAAAACCTATACTGCAAGTCTAGTTTGTAGTGGGAAATAAATGTATGCACAATGGACCAAGTAGCCACAGCACAGACATCATCAATAGCAACTCTAGAAAAGAAGTCTGTGGAAGTTACAACAGCTTTAGTACAGTGACCTCTAGGTTTGTGGGGCAAAGACAATCCTTTAGCTTTGAAAACAAAAGAGATGCAACTAGAAAATGTAACCGTGGAAACACTATCACCCAATTTAGCCTTTGAAAAGGAAAGAAAACGTTGTTTGATTTACTTGAAATTCTTGGAATCATAACTGGAAGTGAACATCCAGTAGATGCAAGGTATATTCTTCTTTAGTCGAAAAGTGAGTAAAGCAGACTGGCAAGTTAAGATAAAGTGCAATTTTTTTCTACCAATTCCATTTTTTATAATTATACCCTCATCTTGTTAATTTTAAAATGTGTAATTTTTACTTTAATTACCTCTGTGGACCTACATTTATTAAGTTTAATAAACTTCCACTTGAATATAACAGTTCTAACTTACTGATTGTGCTGCATTCTGGATACTTTGAAATAAAATCCTCTGAAGACTACAGAACATATGCCAACCCACTACAGAAGTGTTCCTCCTGTCTAGTAAATCAGAAGGTAGGACTGGATGACATGAAGTCTACTGCATCATCATCACTTCTGGCAAGATGGCAGCAGCCTCTCTGGCTCCTGTTGTGCACTTTTTTGTTTTTATTTTGTATTTTCGTTGACTGCTGATGTGGTCTGTTTGGCCTGGTTGAGGGTGTGGCTGTTTGCAGCAGTGGTGTCCCTGGTGTCCATGTTTGAATCTTTTACGTGGTTTTTTTTTTTTTTTTTGGAACATGAAAATATGGAAGTTGAGGCCATCAGTGGAGAGTTGGTCGGTACAGAATGTGAGAAGCGGAGATCATAACCTTGTCTGCCAGCGAAATTTAAAGGGACCTGATTTGTTTTTTTCATCTGAGGTAACCGGACTGGATTTGAGACAATGCTGATGGGTCAGAGTATGTTTTGGTGACAGTGATGGTATGGGATGATGGTAATTGAGGAAGCTCGTCTTTCTGGTTGGTGGGCCTGAAGGCAGGGACGGGATTGGTACTTGGATGTTGCTGGTGGTGGCATGATCACTTGGGCCTCCAGGTAGCTGTGGTTGTGAGGGTCTGTGGATGTCAAATGGAAGGTAGGACTGTGTCTTGGATGTTGCTGGTGATGGAGGAAGAGATGGCGGTGGTCTTAAGGAACGATTGCTGTAGGATGGAATTGTGCTTGGCTTTTGAGCTTCTGTGCCTTTGGTTGGCTCGTGCACTGTTGCTGTATATGTGTTTTTTGTATTCTGTGTTGCTGTGTTTTCTGTTTAAGCATGAGCTTAGGGAAACAATTTCTTTCAACTGTATACTTGTGTATGGTTGAATGACGAAGTTACTTTTGACTTTTTTTTTTACTTTTATAAAGCGAGAATGGATGCCATTGAATCAGAAAGTAATTGGACACTTGCTCAGCATACAGTAAAAAGAAACACCAGTTTATTAAACTCAATAAACATAGATCCACTGAAGAAACTAAAGTAAAAACTACATATTTAAAATAAGAAAGCCCACTTTACAAAATGAAGGCATAATGATAAAATTAGTAAAACAAAAAACTTTGCACTTGATCTTTACTAGCTTGATTCAATGCAAAGTCCAAAGAAACCATGGAAAGATAGTTAGGATCAGTAAGAAGACAGACCCAATCTTTGTGGAACAGCAGATAATGGAGCTTATGTGAAAGGGCCTGACGTTCTGAAATCATCCTTGTTGAGGTAATTGCCAACAGAAAAACTATTTTCCAAGAAAAAAAAAAATAGGTCTACCATGGCTGCAGATTCAAGGGGGGAGGGCTTACTTAGGGCTCTAGTAACATGATAATAGCCTAATGTTTAATGGGATCCCTTAAGGAGGGGATCAAAAGAAAACTGTAACTAGAAAAAAACAGACAACTTCAAACAGTCAATAGGAAAGTGATCCCAATCTGTTTCCCTACTGTATAACGCTTCAGACGCTGTTCCAACTGTATTAAACACAGCAACATTGCCCAGCTTCTCTAGAAGAAGCTGTGCAAAAACGGAGCATTCACACAAGCTCCGATTTTGCTGTAAATGTACTCGGCAAACAGCTACCCATATCTGTAGAACTTAAAAGAAGTGCCCCACACTGCTATAGTGCACAAAAGGCTGCTCAGGGCTATTTACGGTTAGCAATCGTAAAACTGCGTAGATATATACGTGTATTATTCCTGCCTAGTATTTCCAATGTGGTTTATTTTAATTTTAGTGCTACTATAAATGTTGATTCTTGTGCTTACTGCTCTAGTAATACTGTGTTACTAACTACTATAGTACAACTCATTTTTCACTTTTCTCTTGTTCTCCGGCTTTTTCATCCTGGCTTACTGTGATTATGGCCTGGTGGACACCTACACCTAAAGTAATATTCTACACTCCCAGCCAATTGCTCTGAGCAACTTCAGCAAACCCTGCTGCCTCCACGAAGCTTCTCCCAGAATCCAAGAAAGTATGTGTAATTGCTGCCAGACCTTGCATTAATATAGTCTGTATGCCCTGCTAGGTGTTCTGTTTGCTCTCTGCCAGGAAAGCCAGCAGCCGAACTCCCCTTTTTTTCTTATCCCATTCTGACCCCTCACTTAGTTCCCCGACTTGCTCTCTTCTCCCTTCAGTCTAACCCAGACCTGGGTTTGCCCTGGTGTACCAGGGTGTAATTCTCATTTGTCCACTAGATGGCACCCTCCACCCCCACTAATACCTACTGCTATTCACTTACTCCAACTTTCTCTGTAAACTCTAACTTTTTCTTTTTCTCTCTCTCTGTTACACTCTAACACATTATATTACTACTTTCCTTTTCTCCCTCACTATTATCACATTCCAGCCCATTCCAACCCACTAATTCTAAGTCCCCTCTACTTACCTTCTGCTAATTAACACTTCATTGATAGGTTTCCGATCCTCTTTTGACTCCTTTGGCTCTTCCCGCTCCGTTCGCCCTGCGGGCTCACTCTGCTCCCCTACCCTGCCCCCAAATTCCACCCGCCCCCAGCAGCTCTAGCTTTATCCATACATTAGCCACACCCCCTCAGATCATAATCCAATCACCCTCCACTACTCTGGAAACACCCATTCCTCATCCCACCTACTCTACCTCATTCACCTCTGATAGACACCACCCATCTTAAGACCATCTATTCTCCAATACTCCATTAACACACACTCCTTCTCCTACCAACACTGATTTTACCTACTTCCCATAGACACACCACCTAGCCACAAATAACTTTTTTCACCTCAACTCCCACTCCCATAACACATTCCCCCTGCAAGCCTTCACAACTCCCACATTTCTCCTCTACTTCTCTCTAATAGTCCTTACATACAATTTTTTACCACCTCCAAATATAATTCACCAACTACTTAACTACAGTTACCTTCATTCCAACATGCCTCAACAACCCCCATTCTTCCCCTTCTCACTAACTCTACTCTTTACCTTAACCTACCTCTACCACCTTACACAGCCTAGTTATTCCAACCACTCCCAATCCTACCATGTGACCAACCATCTTAGCTCCTTACTACCTCACTCTAACATCCCAATTTCCCCCCATCTGTGCCCTTTACACAACCTTCTACTTTTTCCATTTAAACTTATAACCACTCAGAAACACCCTTCACATATAATAGTTTCTAAATCCTTCAAAAGCACAATACAACCTAACCTATTCTCTAAACTGTCTTACTACTTCTCCAACCTAACCCTATCTCCCATTAGCAATCTATTATCAGGTGATATCCATCCTAACCCAGGCCTCCCTCCTCAACAATTAAGGAAAAGTCCATAACACTCACTGCCTTAAACTCTCAAAGTATAGTTAACAAAATCCCAAACCTCCATGCCTGGCTAACACACCATAAACCAGACATCTTATCCATCTCAGAAACATGGTTAAAACCCCATATAAAAGACTCAGAAATACTCCCACCAAACTATTCTATCATCAGAAGAGACAGGTCTCATAAAAAAGGTGGAGGGGTAGCTCTCCTCTACTCAACCTCCCTGTCAGTTACCCCCTACAACAAACCCACTCCTCAATTTAATAACGCAGAACTACTCATAACACTACGCCAAGTTAACAAACACAAACACATATGTATAGTTTCACTCTACACCCCCCCAGGAAATAATGTATCCACACTCGAAAACATCCTCTCTTGGCTTACCAACAACATTAGTAATGAGACTATAATCTTAGATGACATGAATATTAACTGGATCTCCATTCAGTCTCCCACAAACCCACTTAACATCAACCTACATAACTTCTCACAACTAATCACCTCTATTACACACCCATCAAAAAATCTCTCCACCAGCAGTATCCTGGACTGGATCTTAGTATCTCATCCCCACTATTTCTCAGACAGTGGAACTCTTCCCGATCCCCTTGGTGACCATATACACATCTTCACTCACCGACTCCCCTTAATCCAACATCGTACCCATAACTATATTACAACACGTAATCATAAAAATTTGAATCCATCAACCTTTACTAACTCCCTAAAAACAATAAACTGAAATTGTCTAAAAACACTACCCTTAGATAATGCTGTTGCCCACTTCAACACCACATTCCTAAAACTACTAGACTTCCATGCTCCTCTAAGAACAAAAAAAATAAAAACTAAAACTGCTCCATGGCTCACCAAAAACACACTAGCGACTACGCGGAAAAGAGACAAATTCTGGGCAAAATACCAGAAAAATAAGACCCCCCCTCATCCATAATGAATATAAAACTCTTAGAAACAGGGTAAAAAAGCTTATCATCTCTGATCGACAAAATAACTTCTTCACACTTCAAAACAACAACAAAACAAATCCTCTAAAATTCTGGAAAGGCATCTCCACTCTACTTCATCCCAGTAAAACAGTCACCCCAACCCCTGACCCTAATGCCACTGATATAGACTTAGCTACTCAATTCAATTCTTTTTTTCATTGAATCTATTTCCAAATTAACCTCTTCTTTCTCCAACAACACACACTCCAACTCACCTCCATTTCACCCCAACTACACTCAACTCAACACTATAACCAATGCCACACTCATATCTACTAACACTTTACCATCCACCTCCTCTCCTACTCTCATTCCCTCCTCATCTTCTCTACCCCCTCTAATATCCACCTGCTCTCCTACTCTCTCTTCCTCCTCATCCTTTTCAACCCCCTAAACCCCCTCTCCACACTCCCCTCCATTCTCACTAAAACCTATACCCACATCTACCATACAAAAACTCCTTCAGAAACTAAAACCATGCACCAATGCTCCTGATGACATTCCTTCTTACTTTCTTAGCTCAGCTGCTGAAGCAATTGCCTACCCCATTAGCATACTAATCAACTGCTCAATTCAAGAAGATATAGTTCCCCAAATCTGGAAAAAGGCCTTCATCATACCTTTACATAAAGGTGACAATAACAACAATGTTTCCAACTTCCGCCCCATTGTTATCCTATCTCCCATCTCTAAACTCCTGGAAAGGTGCATCCAACTTCAACTCCTACCATATCTCATAGATAATAACCTACTTTCTCCTACACAACATGGATTCAGACCAAATCACAGCACTATGACAGCACTCCTTTCTTGAAACTGTAAATAACGCCCGGGTCTCTGGCCTAATTGTCTCTACCCTTCTACTTGACCTCTCTAAAGCCTTTGATACTATATCACAGTCTGCTTCTAACCAAACTCTCCAAACTTAATCTATCTTCCTCTACTTTGAACTGGTTCTCTAGCTACTTATCTAATAGATATCAAGCAGTCAAATGGAAAAAGGCAACCTCCTCATTTCTTAACACCCCGACTGGTGTCCCCCAAGGCGCCATATTAGGTCCCCTCCTTTTCAATATATTTATAAATGATTTCCACAAAGCTATTCCTCTCTCAAATATCATCCAATATGCAGATGATTCAACCATTATCTGCACTGCCTCAACTATCCCTACTCTCATAAAGCTAACTCAGGATGCTTTTTCTACCATTGAACTATGGATGAAAACAAATCACCTAGCACTCAACACCTCTAAAACCAAATTAATGATATTCACCCCTTCTAAACTCAACTCTCTCAATACAAACACATTCTCTATTACTAGTGAGAATAACACTCCACTGGAACTAGTGACAGAGACCAAATTACTTGGAGTCCAAATTGATAACCAACTAAAATTCAACTCCCATCTACAACTAAATATTAAAAAAAAACATCAAAAATTAGGGATGCTCTATCGACAAAAGCACTACCTTACAATTGTCACTAAAATCACTCTCTCTACTTCCTTTCTTATTCCCTCCCTTCTATATGGAGCTCCACTACTAACTAATCTACAAATCTCCAAGAAAAAAAAACTTTCCCCCTGCTACAATAAAATCGCCAAGTTTGCTACCAACCAAAAGTCTTACACCCACCACTGCTCCTCTCTCCAACTAAAATGGCTAGAACTACCCAATCAGCTCACCTATACACAACTATCCCTTGCACATAAACTTATTTTCAACCCCTCCCTCTGTCCCTCCCTCTCTTCTGTGTTTAAAATGCACACACCTGACAGAATATTAAGGTCCAACAACCAAAATCTATTAGAAGTGTACAAACCAACCCGTCCCCCAGACAAATATCTTCTCTCACATGGGTTAGCTCGTCTCTGGAACTCTCTACCTCCATCTATCCGTACTACCTCTAACCATTTTATGTTCAAAAAATCTCTTCATTCACATCTCCTTTCCCAGTGGGAATGCTCTTGCTCCCACCCTACTTAACTACACTGAACATCCCCATTTCCTATTACTCCTGCTTACACCCTTGATTTCTCTCTCTCATTATCCATAACTCTCACATTCCTGTTATTACTATAGAATGTGTAAGAATACTCTACCTCTCATATGTTAAACTCCCTTCATTCACATCTCCTTTCCCAGTGGGAATGCTCTTGCTCCCACCCTACTTAGCTACACTGAACATCCCCATTTCCTCTGACTCCTGCTTACACCCTTGATTTCTCTCTCTCATTATCCATAACTCTCACATTCCTGTTATTACTATAGAATGTGTAAGAATACTCTACCTCTCATATGTTAAACTCCCTTCATTCACATCTACTTTCCCAGTGGGAATGCTCTTGCTCCCACCCTACTTAACTACACTGAACATCCCCATTTCCTCTTACTCCTGCTTACACCCTTGATTTCTCTCTCTCATTATCCATAACTCTCACATTCCTGTTATTACTATAGAATGTGTAAGAATACTCTACCTCTCATATGTTAAACTCTCTTCATTCACATCTACTTTCCCAGTGGGAATGCTCTTGCTCCCACCCTACTTAACTACACTGAACATCCCCATTTCCTCTTACTCCTGCTTACACTCTCGATTTCTCTCTCTCATTATCCATAACTCTCACATTCCTGTTATTAATATAGAATGTGTAAGAATACTCTACCTCTCATATGTTAACCTCCCTTCATTCACATCTACTTTCCCAGTGAGAATGCTCTCGCTCCCACCCTACTTAACTACACTGAACATCCCCATTTCCTCTGACTCCTGCTTACACCCTTGATTTCTCTCTCTCATTATCCATAACTCCCACTTTCCTGTTTATTACTATAGAATATGTAAGAATAGTCTACACTCTACCTCTCATATGTTGAACTCTCTATGAAATAACTTTAGTAGAATTTTGAATTTATGTATAATCCCTTTTAATCTGCTATCAGTTTTAACACTGTTAAATTAATTGTAATTGTTGTGCATTACATTTGTATTTGTCTACTTGAGATGTTTTGTAATGTTTAAGTATGTCTAATACCTACTGTAATCTATATTGTCTGGAGCTTTTCTCCCCAGGACTCCATTGAAAACGGGTTCATTTTGGCCCAATGGACTATCCTGGTAAACCAACTGCAAATAAATAAAAAAAAATCTCTCCAGCATGAAACTGAAAGTTGCTGCCAGCTGTACCTTGATAGTGGAATAGCTCACACCTGCCTGAAGCAAACTCACCAAGACATCCAAAATAGATGGTAATGGGGCCAAGAAAGTATCCACACCCTTGGAGTAAGCCTACACTTTCCTAGTAGGTTTTTGAGATGATGACGAAATATGGAGTTCAGAGGAAGAAAGCCAGGAATTTCTGGCCATCACTGGTGGAGAAACAAAGTGGTTAGCTTCATGCTGTTGATTTTTGATTGAGGCTTGCTGGATTAGTGAGAAATCAAGTCTTGAACAGGTTCTAGCATCCAAGGAGGGTACACCAAGTGAGTTCATAGAAAGGAAAACCATATCTGTCAAGGCAAAAAGAGGAGAGGGGCAATGAGAATCACATTTGCCTTGCACCAACTTGATTTCTGAAGGAACTTTTATTTATTATTTTTTGTTGATTGGGTTAGTCCCACTGGGCTAGTAGCCTCTTTTCAAGGAAGCCCGAGGTGGTATTTATACTGCAAAAGTAAATATGGCCAGAGCATCGAGGAATGTTCCTTACTTATTTTCTACAGGTGCTGTGGGATCTATTACATCCACCGCAGTTACCACTAAGTCTGGCAGATGGGACCTCGGTTTAACATCTCATCTGAAGGATGGCATACTCAGGAGTGCAGCCCCCCATTTTATACTGCATTGCCGTGTCAGCAATTAATCTACCTGGTATCAGAATAGAACCCACAGCCTTCTGCACCAAAGGTTGTGCCACTGACACTTGGTTATGAGGGAATTGGAAGGATAAGTATGCAGGAAACACGGGGCCAAATGTGGACCAGAGCATCCCTTGGTGACTCTCCCTCCTGGAGGAGCAGGGAAAAGTAGCTGTTGCACTGGGTGTTAAATGGAGTAGCAAATAGTTCACAGCAGAGCTAGCCATATTGACAGAAGATCTTGGCAGCCACCAACTGATTGAGAAACCACTCGTGAGGTAGAAGAATGGAGCTGCTCAACTAATCTGCTAAAGCAAAGGATTTCCCCAGGATATGTGTTACAACCAGAAAACACTGGAAAGATATCACCCACTAAAATGCCCTCATCAAAACTTGAAGAACAAATGTTTTATTACACCCTAGCACATTTGAATAGCTAATTCATTGGCATTTATAATTAACTGAATAAGTAATTATATAGCAGTGTCTTGTTTGAATTAATGAATTAACAGTTATTCAAATGTATTTATAAGATTACAGGAGGTTACTAGGCTAATGGCCCTATGGCCCTTACAAGCCTAGCCAAGAGTTTCCCCAAAAAAGAAACCTCAGTCAGCACCTGTCACCCCTGTCAAAGAGGAACACAGGTGGAACCCCTGGGACAAATTTGTGGTTTCCCATCCACTCATCAAGGTTGCACTTGAAGAGGGTCAGCGAGGTACTCTGTGTGATATGTATGGGAAGTCTATTCCAGAGATGGGGCAGCTTCTGGGAGACAAACCTGTCTCTCCAGTAGGGTTTATTGATGTCACATATTAGATTTAGGCCTATTGAGTGGGTAATGTGCGTGGAGTTAGACATACAGATATGGAGCATCTCTAGTAAGGCAGGGTCCGATATTGCCATGTAGGTAAGACACAGACCACCTCTGAGCAATGTGTATGATACAGAGTAGAGTGACAGTGATTTTAGCCTGTCCACATAGGAGAGGTATTGCAGGCTATGGATTCTCTTTGTGAAGTACTTCTGTGGTCTTTCCAGTTCATGCAGGTGTTTGGACAGGTACATACCAAACTGGGCATTATACTCTATTACTGGCATAATGAGGGAGGAGTACACAGATGTAATAACCTCCTTTTTTCTGGATGCAATCACTTTATTTATGAGATGAACCAAGTAAAAGGCTTTTCTGACCACTGCCACTACATGCTGGTTGATTGTGAGATTGATGTCAACCTGAGTACCCAGGTCTCTCACCACAGGTTGTGCGCTTGGGGGAGGGGTTGTTGTTGATGTGGTAATCAGTAGGGGTCATGTTTTTACTGAATGGTATGATAAATATATTTGCATTTAATTTAAGACCATGACTTTGGCACCAATCATTTGTTGCTGTGAGACCTTCTTGCAGTATGTTAAGAAGTAGATGCCAAACAGTAGGGGTCCCAGGACAGATCCCTGGGGAACACCACTAGTGACAGGTCTGCTGTCGGAGGTGGAAGCACCTATTTTGACCTTGTTGGTCCTTTCGGTGAGCCAGCTGGCCACTCACCTGATGTGATAGAGGTATATGCAAAGTTGTGTTAGCTTTTCGATGATGCCCAAGTGGGGGAATTGTGTCAAAGGCCTTGGCCAAGTCAAAGTAAGCTGTATGCACTAACTTTCCCTCATCCAGGGCCTTGGTTACAGTCTTAAAGAAGTCATCCAGGTTCAACAGGCAAGATCTGCCCTTGACAAATCCGAACTGGGTGGGGTCAAGTGCTTGGAGATTGCCTATGTCCTTGTTTATGAGATCCATAATAATACACTCTATGGCTTTACAGATCAGACTTGTCAAGCTAAAAGGGCAATAGTTTCCAGGGTCAGTAGTGGCACCACCTTTGTACAAGGGGATGACAATGGCAGTTCTCCACTCTGCTGGAATGAAGCCTGCACTTAGGCTGTGGTTGAATAAGCTCAATGGTGAAGCTAGTTTTTGCTGGAGATGGTGCAGAATACAGCATGGGATACTATCAGGTCCCACGGAAGCTGTTTTCCATGCCTTGGATAGGGCCTTTAACACTTGATCTATGGAGATGTGAGGTGCGGGACAAGTATTGGGGATGTTGAATGGGGGGTAAAGTTTGTGCTGAACCTATCTGCTAGCAGATTGGCTAAGTCAACAGGATCAGTGTAAGTGGTACCATTAAGTACTAATTCAGAAAAAAACTGGGCTTTGCCATGGAGGTTCCTGACATAATTGAAGGCTTTGTGGTTTCCCTTTGTTTTGGAGGCTAATTTCAATTCATAATTGGCTTTGGAGGTCTTCACTAGTAATCTAATTTGCTTGCTAAGGCCAAGGAGAGAGTTTTTCCAATTTGGAATTTGTTCCTTTTTACGTTTGGACAACAGTTTCCTCCTTTTGTTGTAAAGCCTGTTGATAAAGGATGTCCACCAGACAGGTTTGTGTTTCCTTGAGGAGCAGCCTTTGGTTCTGTTGGGTATGGCTGAGTCATGCAGTTGTACAGGTGCTTGTATACTGCATTGGCATACTGTTCAGCATAGTTGTCTGCATCCTCTGAGGGAGGGGTTGTCATCCTCGGGGGGGGGGGGCGGTGGCATGAAGCTACATCATTTAGGAGGTTGTAGTCAGCTTTTGCAAAGTTTTTTAGCCTGGTTATGGCTGGGGGGGGGGGGTCGGGCGGGATAGAAGCTTCAAACGAGACAAACCGAGGATCTGATCTCACCAGAGAAGAACATACTATGGGAGTGGTGCAGTGGTCGCCCATGTTGGTGAGAACCAAGTCCAGAATGTTATCTCCCCTTGTGGGGGATGAGACGAACTGGTGTAGTGCGTTAGAACTGATGAAGGCAAATAATTGTTGGGTGAGTGCATTAGTGCAGAAATAGTTCACCCAGTCTATGGTGGGGTAGTTGAAGTCATCAAGGATCAGTGTGTTAGGGGGTAACTTGGATGGGTGTCTTGCCAACTGTCAGTTGCACCTGGAGTAATTCCAGTGCATCATGCTGGCAAACCAGTCTGGAGGTGTGCCTAAACTTAATGAAGATAGCGACTCCACCACCCTTAGTCTTCCCGACCTCATTTTCGGTTGGAATGAGGTATAGCCTGGTAAGGTAGGGGCACTGTTAGCAGCCCTGAACCAAGTGTCCGTGTCTGCACAGACATCAGCATCTTCCAGTGCGAGGAGAGCCTCCAGTGAGTGCATTTTCAGGTTAAGGCTCCAAGCGTTAAGCAGCACAACCTTCAATTTGCTTTTTGACAGATCTTTTATGTTGGAAGATTGTCTTTGGGACATAGCCTAAAAAAGGCACAATAGGGGAGGCAAGAGCCTTGGCTAGTATCTGGAATCCCAGGAGTGACAGGTGGAGGGCATTTCTGGCAAAGCATTGAGGCCTGTCAACCATATCATCTCAGGCAGACAGATACTGGATCCCTTCAGAAAGACACCAAAAACTAAGCCAACTGTTGAAGTCAATTATTTTTTGTTGGTATTGTGGTATAATTCTTGGAGAAGGTAAGATGCTGTTTTGGGCTAGGGTATATTTGCTTGGGACACATACTCAGAGTTCAATCATGTCTCTCTTAATATAGTTCAGGGAGGTATGTCTCAAGTTAGTCACACCAACATGGACAATGACAGAGTCATACTTGTACCTGTTGTGGACAGACTTAAGTGCGCGCGTGATGTGGTGGATTCTGGCACCTGATAGACAAGTGACCGTGACCTTGTCCTTGTCAAGCCTGATGAGGGGGACATCAGTGTTTCTCACAATTGTGTATTGTTTGTTATGCCTTATGGCTTGCGTTGGTATACTGTTATGCCTTATGGGCTGTGTTTGTGAAACACTGTTGTGTTGTCTGTGTGTGATGTGTTTGGTGTTGTGTGTGGAAAGTTTGAGTACGTGTTTTGGAGGTCTCTGCTGTTTAGGTAAGTTTGTATTGAGGACTGCTGCATAGGTGTGTGTGTGTGTGTGTGTGTGTGTGTGTGTTGTGCATGGCTATGTGATGTGGGTGGTGTTGTGTTTGTGCTGGCAATCTCCTCTTTCTCATCAGTACTGAATGTGGCACAAGAGAGCATGGATTCCAGGTTACTGATGTAGATGCATTTCTTGCAAGCAGAAGAATTATGTGCTAGGAGAACAGGGCTGTCAGTGAACATGAAGAAGTTGCTACACTGTCTGTCTCATTATGCCCATATCAACCAGGCTGGCAGAAGAAACTGATGGGAATTGTCCAGACACTGTGTTCTGAATACTTGGAAGGACTTACGGAGACAGGGTTTTGATAAGGGTTTGTCCACAAGAGTGTAGACCACAAAAATCTTCCTAAATGTAACATAACTGGCCTGAAGCACACATGCTAATACCAAAACTAAGATGCTTAGAATAGCAGATAAATTTAATCAAGCTAATAAGCATTAATAAATGCAGCAGAATAACAGCACTTCAACGCAAATAAGGCAATAAAGTAGGTATAACACAGTAACAGCACCTGAATAAAGTGCATTTTTTTTTCTTGAGAGGGGAAATAGAAGATAGGGGAGTTGGCCTTCCCAAATGCTCTCTCTGTACACAGTAGCTAGAGCTGATGAGATTGGACAGGGAGGAGTGTCCGAAATCAAAGAAACAAGGGGGTAGTCCTTCCCAACTCTACTCAGTTGAAAATTGGATGGGCTGGGAGGAGTGTCCAAAGACCAAAATTACATCAGGGGCGGGCAATTCCAAAGCCACCAAGTTGAAGAATACAGCACTATGGTAGGTGGGGAAAAACTAACAAACTGCAGAGAAATGTTGATATTCAAAGAAACAGTTTTGTTAACTATCACTGAAACAGGATAAGTGCAAAAAAAGTATACTTATATCAACTTTGCATTTCCAGAAGACAGTAGAATTACTCACAAAAAGAACAAGTAATGTTATTTGTATTATATCCCATTAAAGTGACAGACAAGGCACCAGTGTTTAATAAAAGATTCAGTCTTCCCATTTTGAAGTACGTGTTATTTATTAATATTATTAATTTAATAATGCTCATACATTTTAATTTTCAATCAATTTATTTTGTTTAGTTCAATCATTTAGTATGGGTAAGGGAAGTAATTTACTGCAAAATGTCCAAGATACTGATATTTTGGGAAACTAATTTGCTCAGCAGCTTTTCGTAGGAGAAGAAAAGATGACTGCCAAAGCACATTTCTGGATTTATAAGTAGAAATGGAACCTGTTATGTGCAGTGCAGCATAAACGAAGTAAGCTTAATGTGTGTTATAACAGACTTCGGCAACCGTACTGGTAATTTTCCTACGAGATTAAAAAAACAGACACCCGTCTTGCTTACACTTCTGCGGAAGACTTGTGGCAACAGTGACAAAAGGCCGAGTGGGATTAAACAAAACAATGGGTCAAATTCACGAAAGCAGTCTAATGTTGCTGTTGAAACTCAACGGTTGCAGAACATTTTGGAACTGTTGCGATTTGAAATGTATAACAATAAACTGTCAACAGATACGAAACAAGAGTAAAACAAAGTGGGAGGAAGACAGTTTTGTTTGAAAAAGAGAAAAAAAATGCAATTAACCAAAAAGAGTATTAAAACAACCGGCTATTTTTGTAGCAGCATACCTTTAAAAAGGCAGTACTCTGTTTCAAATATCGATAATGAACGTCGGTTCGTAAACATGACGTCAAGGTCAACCATTTCTAACAGCGAACAGCTATTCTGTTTCATTTGCATAAAAAAGGGAGCGTTACCACTACAACGTGAATACGACAGAAAGCTTTCATTGACGGCCAAGACAGAGTGTTTTATCAATACTGATTCTATAAAGTGGTGTTTTTGATTCATTTTTTTTGAATTATTGAACAAAGAATGGTCAGTTCGTCCCAACTTGTTTACCAAGTTGGGAAAATATACAAACTGAGTTGCTTAAAGGGACAATCCCATGGATTTTTTGTTTACATCTTCAGTCTGGGCATGTCCTAACTTTGGCTGCGGGGTTGTGGGAGGGTGCTTACAGGAAGCTTCAGAGGTGTTAGGTTAGGCAGATTCCTTTTCAAATTGCAGTTTTACTTAACAGCTCTCGCTGAGTTATTCATTAGATTCAACTGTCCTTTTTATCCTCACAGAAAACTAGTTTTTCAGGGATGTTATAACTTGACTTGCTAATACCCTGCAGGAAAGCATCTGAGCAGTGCAAAGTTAAAACATTGGTAAACAGAGCTTTCAGTTAATTTCATTTCACATTTTAATTTTGTGCTGATTTCTAAATGCTAAAATGCAAGGATTTCATGACACAAATGCCCTAGCGTCTGTAGAAAGCACCTGAAAGATGCAAGTTTCAAACAGTAGTAGAAATAGTCGATCTGAAGTAGGCAGACTTCATTTGTCTGCAACCTGTGGGTATCGGATCCGACTTCGGATCCGAGCCGGCATTTCAAAAGCTTAGGATCCGAGCTCCTAGCTCCTCCCTCTACCCATAATCCCCTGCCAAGCCCTAACTGACCTCAGATTTCGTTTGCCGCGTTTCAAGTAGCAACGGATTCCTCGAGCTACTGGCAGCAAGTATCTTAGTGTTTTTTTGACAGAAAAATTTCAAAGTTTTGCCTTTTACATTAGTTGTGTGTGTGTTTTAGGCTTCTTTCCTCTCTTTACCTAATTTTTTTTCCTCGGGTTTTGCGTAGTTTTTGTGTGTTTAATTTTGTGTGTGTTAGGCCTGTTAGGGGCTTCTGCCATATTACGCCCTAAGGCAACTTTTTCAAAGTGTACCGAGTGTGGCCACAAGCTGTCCCCAGCTGATGGCCACACTCGGTGCGTTAAATGCTTGGGGGTTGAACACCTGTCATCTGGTTGTACCATATGTGCAGGGTTCAACCCCCGAGCTTTAAGGGAGCGGAGGTCGAAGTTAGTTCTGGCGGGACTTCTACTCCGGAGGCAGCTTCGGCCTCTGCCCCTGTTAGCCAGCAGCCTTCTACGGGTGCTGCGGTCTCCCTTTCCCCGGCAGGGACTCAACCTCCCACCAAGAAGCCGGAGGATAGGGAGACCATTAGGGAGAAGGAGAGACACAAGGAGAGGCACCACAAACGGCGGGCCGAGACCTCAGGCTCGGCCCCTCCGTCTAAGCGGGCCTCTCCGGTGTCTTCTAGATCTCCTCCTCCTCGGCTCCATACCCCTCGGTTCTCTCCTGGACCCGAGGAGGAGGAGACTAGCCCTTCACTGAGGTCCCCGAGGCGGCACTCTAGGTCCGCCTCGGTGGCCTCATCTAGATCCACTTTATGTCAGAAGCAGACATGGACCGGATGATGAGGCGTTTCATCCAGGCCCAGATGCAGATGGGAGTGCTCTTGGTCCCCCCCATCCGGGAGGGGCCTCAACCCCATTTTTCGCCCCCTTAGCTCCTTCTCCGACCCGTCTCCCGGGTTCGGAGCTGTCGGAGCCGGGCAGAGTTGGATCCGGGGGTGGGTCGGATCCGATGGGTCGGCGCACCTCGGATCCGATCCATCCCTTGAGTGCTTCGGGTACTTCGGACCCGACCTCTCGGAGCCGAGGGCCGAGCCTCGGATCCGAGGGAGCTGGTGCGTCTTCGACTCCGTCTAGGTCAGAGCGCACCGGTCTCTCGGATCCGACGGTTCCGGCTCCGGCTCCGATCCGTGCGTCAGATCCGAGTGGGGGTCGGCTCTCGGGGCTTCGACGTAGTGGAAAGGGCACTTTTGAGGACTACTGGACCCCCGGTCCCTGCCGCGGCTCCACCCCGCACTCCCTTGCAGCTGGGCTAGGCTCCCATCAGCCGGTCCCAGGGACAGCCCGCCTCTATGTCCCAAGTAGTTCCCTTGGAACATCTGGCTGCTGAAGAGGACTCCTCGGACAGTCCCCCCGAGGAAGTGCCTCGGAAGCGTAAGTGCAAAAGGAGGCACGTGGACTCCCCTGAGTCCATTACCGAAGACACAGACTTGGATGAAGGGGAGGGCTCCCCAAGGTCACCCCCGGAGGACGTCTCCTTTGGAGACATTATGGAGATGCTAAGAATCAGGGGGGGGGGGGTCTGCCCCCAAGGCCTCCTCAGACGAGTCTGTGTTCTTGGAGGCATTCGAGCCGGGCCCATCTACCTCTTGGGTGTCCCCTCCTGCCGATCCTCTGGTGGACCTTATTTCCACCAGAGCATGGAAGGAACCGGACACCGTTGAGCCTGTCCCCAAGCGTCCGGATCGAATCCTGAGCCCCCCGGCTGACCGCACTCACTGGAGCAAGGCCCCCCCGGTAGATGCCATGATGATGGCCACAGCCACAAAGAGGGAGTTAGCCCAGGAGAGTCCCTCTATGCATCCCCCGAGCAAGGAGTCCCGCTCGAAGGATCGCATTGGGAAGCGAGTTTTTAGTTCAGCAACCTTCTCCTTGAGAGCGCTGAACTACATGGCACATGTCATTAGGATGCAACGAGACCTGATTAAAGAGTACGCTGCATCCCCCCAGAGTCCATGTCGGCGGAGGACAAACATGTGTACTCCACCCATATGGCCACTCTTAGAGCAGTTTCAAATACTTCTATGCGGCTACTTTCTCACGCAACTGAGGGAGCCGCTAGAGCTAGTGGAGCGGGCCTCGTCATGAGGCGTCAGGCCTGGCTCTGCCACTGTGACTTCGCAGAGCCCTTCAAAGCGACCTTCGCGAATGCCCCCTTTGATGGCTCTGCCCTCTTTGGCAAAACAGTTCGCGAAACGTCGGTCCAGAGCGAGAAGGACGGGAAGACGCTGTCTGCCGTCGCAGTCCGCTTCTCGGCTCCCCAGAGGTCCTTCTCGAAGAACCAAAAGGGACAGAAGAAGATGTGGTTCCGGAAGTCGCAGCATTCCCAACCTGCTCCGGACAACCAGTCCTTCCGTGGCAGAGGAGGACAGGGAGGTCGCCGTCCTAGAGGCAGAGGGGCTCCTAGGAATTTTGGGTCCAGAGAACCTTTCTCTGACAGACCCACGCAGCAACCTTGAAGGGTTGCCCGGCTGTCCATCTCTGGAGGCAGTTGGGGGGCGTTTTTCGAAGCACCTGACATCTTGGGAGTCAATCACGTCAGACCGTTGGGTGCTTCGTGTGATATCCAGAGGTTATGCTATTCCCCTGAGCAAAATCCCCAGATCCCGAAGCCTCCCCGATGTACCACCCGACCAAAGGGAGGCAGCAGCTGTCGAAATCGAGCAGCTGCTAGAAAAAAGAGCCATCCAGCGCGTCCCCCGAGATCAGACCGGATCAGGGTTTTACTCCAGGTTCTTTTTGGTGCCAAAGAAAACAGGGGACTTAAGACCGATCTTAGACCTTTCCCTGCTGAACCTGTCTGTAACCAAGCAAAAATTCCGGATGGTCACTCTACAATCTATCCTCCCCCTTTTGCGGGAGAACGATTGGATGTGCTCTATCGACCTCAAGGACGCGTACTACCACATTCGCATGGACAGACGGTCCAGGAGGTTCCTTCGCTTCCGGCTGGGAGCCAGCCACTACCAGTTCAGGGTCCTTCCCTTTGGTCTCACCTCTGCCCCCAGGGTGTTCACCAAGGTACTAGCAGTGGTAGCAGCCCACCTGAGACTCTAGGGAATACAGGTCTTTCCATACCTGGACGACTGACTCCTTACGGCATCATCAAGGCGTCTACTGTGCTCAGCCAGGGACTACTTCCTCCTTATAGCCCCGCGGCTGGGCATCACCATAAACATGGAAAAATCTTTACTGGACCCCACACAACTTATAGATTTCATAGGAGGAAGGTTGGACACAAGATCAATGCGGGCCTTCCTCACTCCAGATCGACTGTCCAACCTGAGGTGTCATATGACAGCCGTCCTGCAACCGTTCCCGACGGCAGCTTCGGTCCTGAGGGCCCTGGGTTCAATGGCAGCAGCTATTCCACTTCTCTATGCTTGCTTACACATGCGGATTCTTCAATGGACCCTACAGGTCCAGTGGTCTCTGCTGTACTCTTCTCTCAACAGCCCGATAGCCATCAGCAAAGCATGCAGGGACTCCCTGTTTTGGTGGCTCCAGTCGGCGGAACTCCTAACAGGGAGACCCTTTTGTGCAACATTCCCCCTAGCCACAGTGACCACGGACGCTTCTCGCCTCGGGTGGGGGGGGCATTCTGCGGGCAAGATTGTCCAAGGCATGTGGAACAGCTCAGAGACATCGTTGCATATAAATGTCCTGGAGATGAGGGCGGTGCTCTTAGCGTTGCAAGCACTTCACAGCCTTCTCCCTGCAGGGACTATTGCTATCCAGACAGACAACATGTCGGTAGTCTGGTACATCAACAAGCAGGGGGGAACCAGGTCCTATCCACTTTGTCGAGAGGCCATGAGAGTCTGGGAATGGGCAATCTCCACCAAATGCTTTCTTGTAGCAACGCACATTCCGGGAAGGTCCAACATCCTTGCGGACAAGCTCAGTCGCACCATTCTTTCTCCTCACGAATGGTCTCTCAATCCTCTAGTAGCGAAGAAGATTTTTGCCGTCTGGGGGGCAACCCTGTTGCGATCTTTTTGCTTCACTCAAAACGCCAAATGCGACAGTTTCTTCACTCTACTTGCCCCACCTGGGGAATCCCCGAGAGACGCACTGGTGCATGCTTGGCCTCCCGGTCTCCTTTATGCTTATCCTCCACTACCTCTAATGCAGAGGCTCTTGCAGAAAGCCAACAGTTTGGGGAGCAGAATGATTCTCATTGCCCCGTTCTGGCCTCGTCAGCCTTGGTTCCCTTATGTGTGGTCTCACAAAGTGAATCCGCCCTGGATTCTAGATCCTATCCCAGATCTCATTTCCCATCCTCAAGGGCTCCCGATGCCGAACCTCCACACCTTGAGATTGACAGCCTGGCTGCTCCAGTTCCATCCTTGATTAGGACTCCCGGTATCTCGTCACCAGTCAAAGCCATTTTAGTGGCGGCTCATAAACCTTCCACTAGGAAGGTTTACCGGAGCAAATGGAAAAGATTTTCTATTTGGGTGACTCAGAACAATATTGATCCTTTTTCTGCACCACTGTCTGCGGTACTGGACTTCTTGACAGACCTCTTCCATCAGGGAGCCAGTTCTTCAACGGTAAAGGTACAAATGGCAGCTATTTCCCATTATCATGTGGGTCATGAGTCAACACCCCTCATGACTGCAAAAATTTGCAAGACCTTTCTTAAAGGTGTTTTTCTTTTGAGACCCCCGGTCAAAGAAGCTGTGCCACCTTGGGACTTATCGTTAGTTCTACAGGCCCTTACTGCTCCTCCCTTTGAGCCCGCGGCTTCTGTAGATCTAAAGTACCTTTCCTGGAAGACTGCCTTCTTGGTAGCCATCACTTCAGCCAGAAGAGTGTCGGAGCTCCAGGCTCTATGCGTCAAACCGCCTTACCTGTCCTTTTTTCCCGATGGAAGGATAACCAATCCTTCCTTTCTTCCAAAAGTTTCTTCTGAATCTAATATTAACCAATCAACTTACCTGTTTTCTTCCCCAACAATAAAAACAAAGGAGAATATAAGCTGCATTCTTTAGATGTTCACAGACAATTGCGCTTCTACATTCACAGAACGGCTGGTCATAGACAATCAGATCAACTGTTCGAATCCTTTGCTAAATTTGCTATGGGTAAGGCAGTCTCTAAAGTCACACAGTCGAGATGGATTGCTAATTGTATTTTGCAGGCTTATGACACCTCAGGCAAGCTAGCTCCTCAGAGGATTACAGCTTACTCTACTAGGGCAGTTTCCACTTCGGCCGCTTTTAAGTCCCGAGTGCCATTGGATGATATCTGTGCAGCAGCCACTTGGGCCTCATCTCATACCTTTATTTCTCATTATAAAGTGGATGTTGTTTCTAGGGGGAGAGCATCCTTTGGCGATGCGGTGCTCCGGAGCATCCTTCCATGACGGCCACCCAAGATTTAGGTAGCTGGGGACTCTTGTCCTACAGGTTGCAGACAAATGAAGTCTGCCTACTTCAGATTTAGAAGTTATGTACTCACCATAACGTTCCATCTGAGTAGGTGACTTCATTTGGATGCAACCATCTCCCCCTCCATCCCCCTGACCGGCATAGAGTAAAATTTTAATCCTGTGTTCAGGTATTTTTATACTAGTATTCACTAGGCAAACTCAATCTGAGGTCAGTTGGGGCTTGGCAGGGGATTATGGGTAGAGGGAGGAGCTAGGAGCTCGGATCCTAAGCTTTTGAAATGCCGGCTCGGATACGAAGTCGGATCAGATACCCACAGGTTGCATCCAAATGAAGTCACCTACTCAGATGGAACGTTATGGTGAGTACATAACTTCTAATTTATTTTTTCATGTTCAAATTGATCGCTGAATACTACCCAAGTGTAATGGTGTTCTTACTTGCTAATAGCTCTGTAAAAATGCATATGTCTGATACAGGGTTCAAACGTGAGTAGACAGTCTTCAGTTCCTTTTGTTTTGTAGTTTACTTTATTCATATAAACTCAGAAAGCTGCTAGAATAACACAATTTGCATTACCGTGCGTTGTCTCAAGGATAAGAAGTCTGAGCTCAAAAATATGTCATTATTTAGTGAGTTTCATCTTCATTGATTTGGAAGAAAAGTGAACAATTTATGAGCAACAGACCAACAATATTAGATGACACATGACAATCTGGGCATTCAGAAAAAAAAATTTGGACAGTTGGGGGGTATGGGCCACACACTCATCCATTCCCTTTATTTCATATTTTATGTTGTGCTGTTCTCATGCATTTCCTACTATGCATGCTACATGTTGGTGACTTGGGGTTGCGCTGTATGATGTGCTCTTCAGCAGTTGTGGGTCTCTTTCTACCTTACACTGTGTGCATTTGTACTTGATTCCACTGTTACCTGTAGACAGGTAACTGAAATGATACAGTGGAGCGTTTTTGTTTTCATTATGTCTCTACGGCCTGATGAGTGGCTAATTGCCTGTCTGACAGTCTTTAGTCTTACAGGGCTCTTTTCAAACTGTTGTTGCCGTTCCAACTTGGTCACATGAAGGCAACGTCACAGCAGTGACACAACTGGTATCCTACCCTCTTCACTACCTCATTCTCTAATACCTTGTCCTTCATGGCAAATCAGCACAAAATAGATAATTTCCCTTGTATGTGTGTCGTGTCCTGACTTCATATACTGCTTTTGCACATTTATGTACTGTGTCACTGTAGGGTTGCCACATCTCCACGTGCCCAACGTGGGATTTTTGTATGAAAATGTGACAGTTTGTAGGACAAACCGCACCTACAACCAATGCAAAGGACATGACTTTAGTTTACTGCCAAAATAAAAGGTCATTTTGTTTAGAATTTGATTTATTTATACTGTTTCATATAATATTTAAGTGTTTCAAAGACACGATAATGGATTTATTCCTGTATTGAAGGAAATTTAGGAAACATTTTTGTCCTAAAATTCTCAGCAATTTCCTGCAGGATCAGTAACATATTTCTTATTCTGACATGTGACATTTTTTATGTTTTTTCACAGGACACAACTGCCCAGGCAGTAGTTGTCCTGCATAAAGTGGGACATGTGATAATCCTATGTTACTGACATTACTGAAGATACGCAGCACACACTGCAATTCTGTTTTGTAAAATAATGGTCAGTACTAAAGCCCTGCTAGGTGTTTCAGTACGCTCCCTTGCCAGGAAAGCCAGCAGCCAAACTATTCTTAATTCTGTATCTCCCATACTTGCCCCTCTTCTAGCTCCCTACACTAGCCCCCTTCTCTCCTCAATACAATCCAGTCCAGGGATTTGCCCTGGTGGAGCCATAGGTGCACTTCAGCATTTGGCCACTAGATGGCATCCTCTCCCCACTATTTTTGACTTCCCATTTCTTCTCTTTACTTTCTTGTATTCTGTATAAGTTCTAACTTCTCTATTTTCTCTCTCTTTTTCTTAAACATCATAATCCACTCTATCCTACTAAATCCATGTCCCCTGTACTTACCTTCTGCAATCAACACTTCACTTCAGCCAGCAGAGCAGAAAAAGCAACTTTCTTGATAGTAAGTATTTTTTAAACATTTTATTTTGCATTTTTCGATCTTTTGAGCTTTTCGACTACTGTTTGTGCCTATATTACTGTTTTATTACCTGATTTTCCTGTTTTTCTGTGCTTAAATTGTTGATTGCACTTGTTGGCTAAAGTTTTGCTTAAAAGTAACAAACAGGCTAATACACTCAAGTGTACCAGCCTTTGATAGCAATTTAGTCGAATACCAAAGCATTTACTGTATTTTTTCTGTTTGCAAAAAAAACTAAAAAAAAAAAAAAAAAAAAAAATTACTTCTCTTTTCCTAAACTTTCCTAGCTAGTTGTTCCAGAGATCAGATTTTGCTGATCCCTGGGCTTTGTATTTAGTTCCTGTTTCCTCCATTTTCTTGTGTGGCCAGAGGTAGTTTCTTTACTCACCAGTGGGAGTGGGGAGTACTGAGCTGCTTGTTTGTCCTCAGAGGAGTGGTTAGAGACAGCAACTAGTAATTCGTTGGCCATTTTGGGTCATTTCCTGTTTTTTCCAGCCCCCTGCTATAAAGCACGCGTTAGCGCGGAGTTGCCACTGTTGCACACAAGAGCAGCGGCGGTTAAACAAGGTTAAACTATTCGGGCTACCTAAATCCCACTCTTCAAATTTTCCCTTAAAACTACCTTCCTCGAACTGTACTACCGATCTAACCAGCGTATCCTATAACTAAAAACTTCATCTCTACTCAAGTAGACTATTCTCTATCTGTAAAGCCTAGCACTTGTTCCTACAGTACTTGCACCTTGATAAAGCACTATTATTATAGATAGTACCCCACCAGCCTAGAACCCACATCCCCCGGAGTCTTTTCTAAGTTTTTTTTATCTATTACTTCTAGCATGTCGAGGGATCAGCTGCTAGTGTCCTCTCCTGCTCAACTGGTGAACCTGGGAATATTGAGGCAATGTTACAATTGCCTCATGTACACAGACAATCCTCTCCTTCTCCCACAAAACACAAATACATGCGAGAGATGCAACGGCCAAACTGGAGGCTGAGCTCTCTCAACATAGGACTGGCAAGACCAGACAGGAGGAAAAGGTAACCACACACACTACATACCCAGTCACACATAGTACCATCACAACTTCAAATCATACACATAATCACACAAAGACATACTCGGAGGCTCTGATCAAAAATCTACCAAAACAGCAGAGGCCACCAAAGCAGACACCAAAACAACTACCACCTCAGGACCAAACACATGCAACACATAGACCACACAGTCAGAGTGTCAAACAGTCACAGCCCTTAAGGCCAAACACAATGCCAGACACACTCGTCATTGATGACTCCATAGTCAGGCACACTGACGTCCCGCTCACCAGACTGAGTAAGGAGAAGGTCACAGTAAGCTGCCTGTCGGGCGCTAGAATCCACCACATAACGCAAGCACTCAGGTCTCTCAACAGCAGGTACAAGTATGACTCAGTCATTGTCCACGCTGGTGTCAATGACCTGAGACATACCTCCTTGGACTACATGAAAAGAGACATCAAGGAGCTCTCTGATTATGTAGCCCAGGCAGGTATGACCCTGACCTTGAGAAGTATCCTACCTTCACCTAGAATGATGCCACAATACAGTGATAAGATGATCAGCTTTAATAATTGGCTTAAATTCTGGTGTCATTCAAAGGGGATCCAATGTCTGTCTGCCTGGGATGACATGCTGGACAAGCCACGCTGCTTCGCAAGGGACGGCTTGCACCTGTCACCCCTGGGCTTCGGATATTGGCAAAGGCTCTTGCCACCCCATAGTGCCTTTTTAGGCAAGGCTCAAATTCTAAACCTACCACCCTAGAACACCAAAAAGGAAAAAAACTAAGGGTAATGCTGCTCAATGCCAGAAGTCTCAATCTCAAGATGCACGCACTCGAGGCCCTTCTCAGTATGGAGAACATCGATGTCTGTGCTGTGACAGAAACCTGGTTCAAGGCTCCTGAGAGCACCCCAGCACTATCAGGTTTCACCTCATATCATGCGTTCCGGCCCCAAAATCCGGACAACACCAAGAAAGGAGGGGGGGTGTCCATATTCATAAAGGACATACACACCTCAAGGTTGGTGGCAACGCACGATGCATCGGAGACCATCCAGGTGCAATTAACCATAGGCAAGACTGCTCTGCAATTTGTAGCATGTTACAGGCCACCCTCTCAAACTCAGGAACCTCACATGGCCTTCCTGAAAACACTGGAGGGGTTAAATGTATCTCCAAACACCATCATACTAGGTGACTTCAACTACCCTAATATAGACTGGGAACACTACTCAAGCCCAAACACTCTAGCCCAAAGGTTCCTGGAGTTCATAAACTCAAATGCCATGGAACAACTAGTCACCATCCCCACAAGAGGAGAAAACATACTTGATCTCATCATCACGAACATGGGATCAAAATGTTCAACACCGGAAGTATACCCCTCACTGGTGAGATCAGATCATAAACTAATCTCGCTGGAGGTCCTCATCCCGCCCCCACCTGAAATAAAAAAGACCACAGTGAAAAACTTCTCAAAAGCAGACTTCACACTTCTAAAAACTAATGTGATCTCCTTTAAGGCCCCTGAGCCAGTGGTAAACATTACTCAAACCGCTGAATCACTTACAAATGCCTTCTACCAGCACCTACAGGACTGCATGGATCAGGCAATCCCAAACAAAACTAAGACTCTTTGTACCAAAGGCAAGCGTCCAGTCTGGTGGACCCCAGCCATAAACAAGCTCTACAACAAAAGGAGGAAGCTACTACAAGATGGAGCAAAATCCTTGAAAGGTAAGACACCTTTGATCATTATAAGTAAAAAACTAAGAGCTCTCATAAAATCATCCAAGGCAAATTTTGAGAGAAAAATCGCCAAGGACTCAAAAGACAATCAGAAGGCCTTCTTTAGCTATGTTAGAAACCTAGGAAGAAACTCCCAGATATGCTCAGAATTAGTTCAAAATGATGTGAAGATTACCGAACCTACACACATTGCCAACATACTGGCTGACAGGTTCAGTGCAAACTTCTCCCCCCCAAAAGGAGAGATATCTATACCAGAGGATTGTAGCCCCCCAAACATCTCCAACACCCAGGTGAGAACTGCTCTCCAAGGCAAAAACACAGCATCCATGGGACGGATGGTGTCCCCGGCTGTGTGCTCCACGAACTCAATGAGGAATTAAACCCGCAGTTAGGACAGCTGTTTAATCTTAGCCTCACCTCAGGACACGTACCCAAGGAGTGGCGCACGGTGACTGTGGTCCCACTTCACAAGGGCGGTGCCTCCACCGACCCTGGGAATTACCGTCCCATTAGCTTGACAAGCCTTATCTGCAAAGCCATGGAGAGGATCATAATGGAACTCATAAATAAAGACATAGGGAACTTGCAGACTTTGGATCCAACCCAGTTTGGCTTTGTCAAAGGCAGATCATGCCTTTTAAACTTGGTTGACTTTTTCGAAACAGTCACCAAGGCCATTTATGAGGGTAAGGCAGTTCATACAGCCTACCTTGACCTGGCAAAGGCCTTCGACACAATACCCCACTCAGGTATCATCGAAAAACTCATCAGCTTGAATGTAAACCCATACATCACAAGATGGGTTGCAAACTGGCTAAGTGACAGAACCCACAGAGTCAGAGTTGCTGGCGCCATGTCAGACTCAAAGCCTGTCACAAGTGGTGTCCCACAGGTCTCAGTCCTGGGACCACTCTTGTTCGGCATCTACTTTTCTGAAGTACAAGCAAACACAGGCGGGTTATGGCTGACAAAGTTTGCAGATGACTGCAAACTGGGCGCCATAGTCGAAAACACATCTGACACAGATATCCTTCAGAAGGGCCTCACAGAAATGGATAACTGGTGCCAGAGCCATGGCCTAAAGTTAAACGCCAAGAAATGCATAGTCATACCCTTCGGGAAAAACAAGGTTACCCTAGCTACCATATAGGTGGCAATCCACTGAGCACAGAAGAAGTCATCAGGGATCTGGGGACCCAGGTTGACAGTAACCTTTCGTTTGACACTCATGTTGCCAAAGTAGTTAGGAAAACCTTCTACATTGCCCACCTGATCATGAAGGGATTCACATCTAGATCTAGGGAGGTCATCGTCCCCTGTACTCATCACTCATTAGACCTATGATTGAGTACAATGCCCCATTCGGAATGTATCTGACCCGACACCTGCAGCAGCTGGAAAGGCCCCAAAAGTTCCTCACCAAAAGGATAAAGGGTCTCAAAATATGTCTTATGCTGCCCGACTGAAAGAACTCCAGCTCTATTCAGTTGCATACCGCTTGCTCAGAGGTGACCTGTGCCTGACATATAAGGCCATGTCAAACCCAGATTTGATGAATATGCTTCACCTCAAAAAATCTAGATCCCTCAGAACCACAAGGGCGGGAGACTTAAACCTTGACACGGTTATTAATAGAATGTGCTGGAGGGACAGATTCATCACACAGAGACTCCCTATGCTGTGGAACAAAATCCCGGTACATGTGAGGCAGAGCAACTCGCTGGCCTTGTTCAAGAGGAATCTTGACCAATGGATGGGAGATCGCAGATATACCCCAGGATTACTTGTGTCACTGCTTGACAGAGGCACAGCAAAATAATAGGCATAGTTTTCTTCAAACTGAAGGGGTGGCGAAAGCCACATAAC
Organism: Protopterus annectens; assembly: GCF_019279795.1. Taxonomy (NCBI): domain Eukaryota; kingdom Metazoa; phylum Chordata; order Ceratodontiformes; family Protopteridae; genus Protopterus; species Protopterus annectens. Next base: position 863,555,204 of record NC_056750.1, read on the forward strand.
TATGGGCTAGGCTTATAAATACCCTTGGGCAGATAGCCTAGTATGAACCTATGAACCTATGATAGGTTCTCGTTCTTATCCTGCCTTCCTTGGCTCTAGTCTCTCATCCCCATTATTTCTCTGACAGTGGTACACTTCCCGATCCTCTTAGTGACCACTTACCCACCTTCACACATCGACTCCCTTCACCCTTACACCGTACACATAATTATATTACTATTCGCAACCAAAAAAACTTTAACCCAATTACCTTTTCTAATTCTCTAAAAGCAATAAATTGGAACATTCTAAAAACACTGCCTCTAGATAATGCAGTTGCCCACTTCAACTCAACCTTCTTAAACCTCCTAGACCACCGCGCTCCCTTAAGGACAAAAAGAATAAAAATCAAAACTGCCCCTCGGCTGACCAAAAACACACCAGCAACCATGTGACACAGAGATAAAGTTTGGGCACATTACCAGAAAAATAGGACTCCTCATCCATAATGAATACAAAACACTTAGAAATAAAGCAAAAAAGCTCATCATCACTGATCGACAAAATTACTTCTCCATACTCCTAAACAACAATAAAACAAACCCTGAGAAATGCTGGAAAGGAATCTCCACCCTCCTTAATCCCAGCAAAACAGGCAACCCCAGCCCAGACCCCAATGCTCCTGACATAGATTTGGCTACACAATTTAACTCTTTTTTCATTGATTCTATTTCCAAACTAACCTCATCATTCTCTAACATCACCACACCCTCCACTTCACCCCATCCTCCTCTACTAACACTCTACCCTCCACTTCACCCCATCCTCCTCTACTAACACTCTACCCTCCACTTCACCCCCATCCTCCTCTACTAACACTCTACCCTCCACTTCACCCCATCCTCCTCTACTAACACTCTACCCTCCACTTCACCCCATCCTCCTCTACTAACACTCTACCCTCCACTTCACCCCCATCCTCCTCTACTAACACTCTACCCTCCACTTCACCTCATCCTCCTCTACTAACACTCTACCCTCCACTTCACCCCATCCTCCTCTACTAACACTCTACCCTCCACTTCACCCCATCCTCATCTACTAACACTCTACCCTCCACTTCACCCCATCCTCCTCTACTAACACTCTACCCTCCACTTCACCCCATCCTCATCTACTAACACTCTACCCTCCACTTCACCCCCATCCTCCTCTACTAACACTCTACCCTCCACTTCACCCCATCCTCCTCTAACACTCTACCCTCCACGTCTACTTCTACTCTCATTTCTTCTCCATCATCACCACCCTCAAATACCCCCTCTTCCCATCCCCACCTTTCTCATTAAAACCTATACCCACATCTACCATAAAAAAACTCCTTCAGAAACTGAAGCCATGCTCTAATGCTCCAGATAACATTCCTTCATACTTTCTTAGCATAGCTGCCGAAGCCATTGCCTACCCCATCAGCATTCTAATCAACTGCTCTATCCAAGAAAGCATAGTACCCCAAATTTGGAAAAAGGCTTTTATCATACCTTTACATAAAGGTGGCAATAATAACAATATTACTAATTTCCATCCCATCGCTATCCTGTCTCCCATCTCTAAACTCCTAGAAAAGTGTATCCATCTACAACTCCTACCACATCTCTTAGACAATCACCTACTAACTCCCACACAACATGGATTTAGACCCAGTCACAGCACTATGGCAGCCCTCGTCTCCTTCCTGGAAACTGTAAATAAAACCCGGGACTCTGGTCATATTGTTTCTACCCTCCTACTTGACCTCTCTAAGGCCTTTGACACTATCTCTCACAACCTACTTCTAACTAAACACTCTAAGCTTAACCTATCACCTTCCTCTCTGAAATGGTTCTCCAGCTACTTATCTAATAGATATCAAGCAGTAAAATGGAAAAAGGCCACCTCCTCATTCCCTAATACCCCAACTGGAGTTCCACAAGGTTCCATACTGGGTCCCCTCCTCTTTAATATATTTATAAATGACTTCCGCAATTTTATCCCTTTCTCAAATATCATCCAATACGCAGATGATTCAACTATTATCTGTTCTGCCACATCCATCCCTGCACTCCTAAAGCTTACACAAGATGCATTCTCAACCACTAAACAATGGATGAAAAAAAATCACCTAGCACTTAATGCCTCTAAAACCAAATTAATGGTATTTACTCCCTCTAAAGTCACCTCTTTCAATACAAACACATTCTCTATCACTAGCCATAACAACACATCTCTGGAATTGGTGTCAGAGGCCAAGTTACTAGGGATCCAAATTGACAGTCAGCTTAAATTCAATTCCCACCTTCAACTAAATATAAAAAAAAAATCAAAAACTAGGCCTACTCTACCGACAAAATCTTTATCTCACACCCTCCACTAAAATCACTCTCTCTCTACCTCATTTCTTATCCCCTCCCTTCTCTATGGAGCCCCACTCCTAACTAACCTACAATCTTCCTTTAAAACACAACTTTCCTCTTGCTACAACAAAATCATCAAGTTCACTACAAGCCATAAGTCCTCCACCCACCACTGTTCTTCTCTCCACAAACTAAAATGGCTAGAACTATCCAATCATCTCACCTACACTCAACTTACTCTTGCACATAAGCTCATTTTCAACACCTCCCTCTGTCCCTCCCTTTCCTTTGCCTTTAAAATGCACCTACCTGACAGAGTACTATGGTCTAACAACCAAAACCTAATAGAATTGTACAAACCAACTTGTCCTCCACGTAAAAATCTCCTATCCTATGGTCTAGCACGTCTCTGGAATTCTCTACCACCATCCATTCGTACCACCTCTAACCGCTTTATATTCAAAAAATCTCTTCACTCACATCTAGTATCCCAGTGGGAAGCTCCTGATCCCACCCCACATAACTTACACTGGCCATTTCCTTTTTACTTTCTCTCCTAACTCATACATCCTTCCCTTGTACTTTCTAAGCTATTTACAAAGAATGCATTAGAATGTACCTCTTAAGTGCAAGCTTCCTAAGATGTAATAGCTTCTCAGTATTTATACTGTAATGTTCCTTTTTTACTAGTCTGTATCATCTGTAATGTTCTTCACTAGCCTGTACTATTTGTAATGCTTTGCTCTAGTCTGTAACATTTGTAAAAATTGTAATCTAAAACCTATTGTAACCTTGCTTGTTTTTGGAGCTTTTCTCCCCGGGACTCCATTGAAAATGGGTTCATCTTGGCCCAATGGACTATCCTGATAAACCAACTGCAAATAAAATAAATAAATAAAAGTACTGCAATATAACCATTCCTTATTACTGTACTATCTGTCACTATGTCTAGATCAAAACTTCTCTTTTGAATACACGTGTTACGTTCTCACTTTGTTATAGCGGGGTATTAAACACAAGGGTCCATCTGTCTTTTGACTGTATTACTGAGATTATACAACATTCTGTTTAATCAAATGTCATCCAATGCATAAATATATAATATATGTTCTGGAAACAGTGCAGCTGTGCTCTAATATGCATACTATTCCTGATCATGCTATGTTGTGCTTTTCTTCCTTTTGAGTGTCACTCTCTGCTACAAAATTATTATCACGTGCTTCATCCGCTAGTAAACTATGTCTAGCACTGATTTCTTTTTTTGGCTATGTCTAATAGCTATCTGTACCACTATATATCCATTTCTAAGCCAGTTTGTCTTGTTTTGGCATGATGAAAATGATACCCTACACTGTCTACTGTTGTGAGTGTCTAGGTATCCTACATGAAGCAAGATCATGTCAGCCCCTTGTACCCATACCCTCATCCAGTGGATTCTTCCTTCTCCGCTGGGAAAAAATCCTACACTTTGAAGACATCTCTTAAAGGTATCATCAGTTTTACTTTATAACCCCTCTGTATGCTCTCCAGGCACATCCACCATGTAATGGTACTCTGTTCACGACCCAAGGTACTTGGGGTTAATTACCATTTAATGGCACTGCAGTATAGCACAAGAGAGCCATAAACTCCTGAATCTGCCACCCTTCAGATGATATGTTAAACTGAGGTCCCATTTGCCAAAGAGGTGTTAGCTCAGATGGATACAAGGATCTTGTGTGTTTGTCGCAATGCCCAGCGGACATTCAGTGCTCAGCTGCAGTAACAACACCGTTTTGAATGTATAGTTTGAACTATGTTACGACTTTCTGTATGAGTGGTGGTAAAATCTGTACATTACCATTTCCTGTTGGCGAAACCATGTATTTCTACAACATATACTACACAAATTTGGGTACAACAGATTATGCTCAGCTTACAGTTTGCATTTTCAATTACTTCTGGGTCTTGTGTAATCAAAATCCATAGTATATATGTATGCATGTGAGTATTACATAGTGTGGAACTTCTTGCCATATGATGTGTCAGACTGTCACTAAATGTAAATAACATTGATGTAAATAGAGCGTTTTGTGCATTGTCTGAAAAATATTGCTTATTTAAAACAGGCCAATATTTTTTGTATTAGATAGAAAGGTTTAGTTAATGAATATTTATTCTATTAAAGGTGGGCTTTATGCCTGTTAGTGAAGCTGGCCTCTTAATGATGTGGGAGTTTGGGCATGGAATAGTGGCTTGTAGGATTGTGGTACAAAAAAGAAGATCTTGCAGAATACTCCAAGGAAGTCAAAAAAAAAGACAGATGATGCAAATCACCTTTAGGTTGTGACAAAACTGGTTTGAGAGACTTTTTAGTGGACTAACAGAAATAGTCCTTTGTGTAGTTCTGTTGCCTCAATGTGTACAGTCTTCACCAGTATTTTTCTTCTGTTCAAAAAATATTCATTGCTTTATGGCATAGTGGTCTCTTGCAGTATTTTACACCTGACTGAGTATGTGCATGCAAGTACGTGTGTGTGTGGTAACTTCTCAACTTCTACTTCTGTGTAACTGTTCTGTTTATAGTTCTGTAACTGTTAGAAGTTATCAAAAAGAGTACATTCATGATAACTCTAATAGGAAAAATACAGGGATAACTCCCTTCCCCAACAGTGGTATCCACAATCATTCATAGTGGCCTCACAGTTGCAGCATAATTAATAACATATAATGAGCTTTTACTCATGAAAAGTGTAATCTCAAATAAAGGTTTCCTACTGAAAACCATCCACCATCACCGAATAGATCAACGTAAAAATGAAAATTGCCACTGAATTTGCCCTACTAATCTCTCTCTTCTCTTACCCATTTCACACTTTTCCCTAACCCTTGTCATAACTCTCACACTTTTCCCTAACCCTTGTCATAACTCTCACATACACTGCACTACATCTTACCATCAACCTCAATTTCCATCTGACTCATCCATCTCACGTGGACTCTGTACCTCTAACCCAATCTATTTTTTCAAACCAAAACTGCTCCCAAGCCTGTACCCTGTACTCCCCTCTTAAATGTGGTACCAGAAAATCACTACTCTCACACAATCCAAGCTACACTTGCACAACACACTGCCTCACTTTTCTACTCCACCACATATCTCTCACTAGCTGGCGACATCCACCAAAACCTTGCACCCATCTCTACCATCAATCTCAACAAAGCCTCCACTCAACCCACAAACTCAAAGTCCATTCACCTCACAACACAATTCAGAGAGCCTAAAATCCCTAACCTCCATGCCTGGCTCTCCCATAACCACCCCAACATTACCACAGTTTCTCAAACTTGGCTGAAAACCTATATAAACGATAATTAAATCCTACCACCAAATTTCAAAATCATTTTCAACACAACACACAACAAAAGGAGGTGGAGTAGCAGTAATCTACCTATCCTCCCATACCATAACTCCCTACTCAAATAAAATACCAACCTTTGCAAATGCTGTAATTATAACGGGTTTACTAAAAATAAACAACCACAAGTACATATGTATCACTGCCGTGGTTATATCAAAACTCTTGAAAACATCCTGTACTGATTCTCCTCCAATATAAAAAATTAAATCTATTGCCTTGGTGACATCAACTGGAACACTATTATCTCTGGAACCCCGTCTCACACAATTAACCTGTACAATCTACAACCACACAAAATAAAGATGGTACCTCTGGTACCATCACTGACTGGATCCTAACAACTCACCCAAACCTCATCACCAAAGCTGGAATTTTACCTGATCCTCTCAGCGATCGCTGACCATCTCCCATCTCCACTGCATAAACACCACCACTACATCCAAACCCGCAATCTCTACTCTTTCAACCCTCTAACTTTCCCTGAATGCTTAAAGAATACTGACTGGTCCCCTCTAAAAACCCTTCCTCTAGATGATGCTGTTTCCTCCTTTAACCACTCATTCCAAACCCCTCTCAATTAGCAAGCCCCCCCTTGAACCAAACCCATCAAAAATCAATCACTGCCCATGGTTATCAAAAGATACTAAACTAACCTTGCACCAAAGGGACAAAAAATGGAAACAATATCAAAAACATAAAAACCCGAACACCCTCCTAGAGTAAAAGGAACTACAAAACTCCGACAAAAAATTAATAACTAAAGACCGCAAAGCCCACTACTCCAAACTCCAGTCCTTGCACTCAACACATCTCAAAAAATTCTGGGACTCCATCCCATCGATGCTGCATCCTGGCAACAAAGAAATCCCCTGCCCAGACCCCTACCTCTCCAACCTTGAAACACAGCCAGCCAGTCCAACTCATTCTTCATAGACTACATAGCTAAACTATCATCCTCCTTCCCACCCCCTCCTCCATCGCCACCCCCTCCTGCTCCAACCACCACCCCAATCATCAGCCTTCCTCCACATCCTTCTGCCTCAAGCCCATCCCCACAAGCACTATAAAAAGACTTCTCCTCAAACTCAGTTGCAATGCACCTGACAACCTTCCACCCATTTCATCAAACAATCTGCAGACATTGCCTATCCCATCTACATTCTTATAAATAGATCCATACAAGAATCATACATCCCTTCTATCTGGCACCACACTTACATCATGCCCCTCCACAAAGGTTGCAAAAATACTGATACCACCAACTTCAGCCCTATTGCCATCCTTTGCACTCTTTCTAAAATACTAGAGAAAATATAAGCACAACTCATGCCACACCTAACACTAAACAATCTCCTCTCCCCTACACAACACGGATTCCCCCCTGGCCACAGCACCATGACTGCCCTGCTTTCCTTTCTTGAAACCATAAACCTCAAACGCGACTCATGCAAGTTCATATCCACACAACTCCTAGATCTGTCAAAGGCCTTTGACACCATCTCACACACCCTACTTATATCCCAAGTATCCACTCTACACCTCTCTGCCACCACCATCTTCACTTGGTTTTCAAGCTGTCCAATGGAAAACTTCAACCTTCCTCTTCCTTCTGACACCCGCAGGTGCCCCACAAGGTTCTGTTCTTGACCCTCTTCTCTTCAACCTATTCAGTAACAACTTTCACCAATCCATCCCAGACTCATCTGTCATCAAATATGCAGATGACTCAACAATCATCTGTTCAGCTTTTTTCCCTGTAGAGCTCCTAGCAAAAACCCAACTAGCCTTCTCCAAAACTGAAAACTGTATGCAGTCTAATCATCTGGCAATAAATGCAAATAAAACCAAACTAATGTTTTTTCCCCCTACCATTGACCACTCCATATTCACCAACCAGAGCCAAAATAACACCCTCTTTGAAATCGTTACCAACACCAAGCTTCTTGGCCTCATTATTGATGAAGAACTAAAGTTTGACACCTACATCCACTCCGCAATCAAGAAAACCCACCACAAGTTAGGTCTCCTCTACAGGCACAACCACTTCCTAAGCCCCTCTACCCATCAAACTATTGCATCCACCTTCCTACTCCCTTCCCTTATGTATGGTGCCCCTCTTTTCACCAATTTCCATCTTGGCCTTTGGCCCAAACATGAATCCTGCTACCACAAAATCTCCAAATTTGCAACCAATACAAACAACTCAGCCCACCACTCACACTCCCCCTCCTTACCCTCAGCTGGCGTGAACAACCCAACTACCTCAGTTACCTACAACTCACCATTGTCCACAAGCTCATCTTTAAACCTGTCAACTGCCCAGCTATCGCTACTTCCTTAAAACCTTACATTCCCAACCGCTCACACAGATCCAAAAACAAAAATCTCCTTCAGGTCCACAAACCTGCACGACCTCCTGGCCATCTACTGCTGTCCCACTCCTTAGCTAAACAGTGGAAGTCTATCCCCACACACCGACCCAACCTACCTAACCATACAAATTTCAAATCTCCGCTACTCTCTCATCTTTCTTCCTAATGGGAATGCCCTTGCCACACTCCAACTTAACCCCCTACCCCCTCATTCCACCTTGCACTGAGTCAGCCAACTACCTCTAATATTACTTCATCCCACCCCTACCAAAAACAAATATTTTCACTAATATATATTGTACTATAATCACCAATCACAAATATACTATGACCCTCTCCATGCATAATATTTTCATAACCTACTAATGGCTAGTAGCTATATATTTTGAAATATAAAGCCTACAATTGAGTTTATATGAACATATTCACTCCTCCACTGAAAATGGGCTTTTCTTGGCCCAGTGCACTTCCCCGGTCATCAAACTTAAATACAATAAATAAATAAGTGGTGCAGACAGATAAATCCTTAACTACAGTCCAGCTGCCATGCTCAAGTGGCATAAAGGGAATAAAGCACTAACCATGGACCAGCTCTCCTGTGTTTGATTAGCAGCTTTGGTGACAGAGCAGCAGGGAGGGAGGGTGCTCACTGATGATACTTCCTAAGGTGAGGTTTGGTCAATACAGGAAGGTTTTCCTCAAAAATAGTCAATGAGTGTGGGGGATGTGGAAGGAGAACGCAGGTAGGGCATATAAAAAAAAAAACTCAGCAGGAGGGAAGCACAGATGTCTGAGCTCCCAGGGTACCTTTAGGATCCATGACTATCCACAAAATGCCAGAAAACACCTGACATAGGAGGATGTCTGGTAGATGCTGCATAGAAGTGGGGCACTGTTGGCTGTGCCAGTACCATGAGGTCTGGGGGACCAAAAACAATAAAAGCATCACATAGAGAATTATAGCACACTGTTGAGGCAACGATAAATATATTTTTTTATATTTTATCAAACAATGTGAATACAGCGTAGAAATGGAAAAATATGAGATGACAGGCCTGCATACTACCCATTATGAATGACAATCTACATTGCAGCACTATTAAACTGGACAGTACTTACTCAATTTACAAAGGGAATTCTAATCTGAATTATACCCTAGCTTCAATCGAAAATATCCTTGCACTGATATTTCAGAATAAGACCCTGTGACCACCTCACTTTTATATTATTTTGTACAGCTTAATACCTTTAAAGAAAGTGGACAAGTGAATCTCACTGACAGACTCACTGATAGGACCCAGGAGGTCAAAATAGGTGAGGTCACCTCTACCAGGAGGCCAGTCACTAGTGCAGTCTCCCAGGGCTCTGTTGTGAGTTAACTCCTTTTTTGCATCTATTTCTCTGAAATGAAATCAAAATGCTGAAGATTTATGGTTGACTAAGTTTGCAGATGATTGCAAGGTGGGGGTTATCATTGACTCCTCTGCAAATTCAAGAATTCTTCAAGAAGGTCAATCTCTGACTAACAAATGATGCTGAAGCCATGGTCTTAAACTCAGTGCTAGGAAATGCATAATTGTACTCCTTGGGAAGGCAACCACTCTGCCTAATTACCATGTTGATAATACACCCCTAATAGTTGTCTCAAAGAAATTACTGTAACTTCAAGTCAAGTTTTACCACCATTGATGTGCAGTGATCATGGGGTTAAGGTTAATTTGTTGCTAGATAAATATCCCAAACTGAAATCTAGGCCAATGCACAGAAGGTTAATTACAGATTATAAGGAAGCAAAACAGTGACTATATAAAAACTAACTGGAGTGAGGTGTTCAATGGAAAAACTGCAGATGGTATGTGGAAAGTTTTGAAAGAGAAATTGATTGAGTGCAAAAAGTAAAAAAAAAAAACGTTTAACATCAGGATCTAGGCTTGCAACATCAGGGGGTATATTTCCATAAGAACAAGATACCTGATTAAGGTGAGATACAAAAAATATAAGAAATGGAAGAGACTGAACTACAACTTTGAAAACTGAAATAAATGAGCTGGACAAACAGATTAAGCATAGTGTGAGACAAGATCAAGACAAATTTGAAGAAAATTTATATCAGGAGTGTCCAACCCGCGGCCTGCGGGCCGCATGCAGCCCTCAGAGCTCTTCCATGCGGCCCGCGACCCTTAAATTTAAATTTAATTTTAATTTCACTTTTTTTCCCCGTGTGTTTACACGTCCGCGTACTTTTGCTGTTCTGCGCATGCGCCAACTTTCTTTTTTTCATGTTTTTTTCATACCAGCGTCTTTCCGCTGGTATGCGCATGCGCGAAAACACTGTTCGGGCGTTTTTTATATTACTGGTAAAGAAAAGCTGAAGGAAGGAGCGAGATCGTGGAGAGAGGATTTATTTTATTTCGTTGTGTACACACCGACTACACTACAACATAGCAAAAGGTAAGTTAAGTATTTTGCTCCCTTAGAACTAGCTAGGTAAGGAAAATTAGTTAAAAACTTTGCCTTCATGCATCTGGAGTTTTTCCAAAACACTTTCGGTTGAATATTAAGGAATGGATGCTACAAAAATTAAAGATGTGAAAGATGCCTTATAAACATACATTACATTGTACTGAGTGGAAAAAAAGTTTTTATTTTTCTGTGATAATTATCAGGATGTATACATGAGAAGGGGTAATATTTCAACTAAGCTGCAGACAAAGGAAACTAAATGGCAACTAAGACTAAAAGGAGACTGTAGTAGTCCCAGCCTGAATGAAGCCAATAATATTAAATGCGTTCTAGCTAAAATAATGTAAAAATGTACTAAGTATATTTTTTCTCGTTTTTATGTACTTGTTAAATAAGTTGTTTATAAAGTGTACTCTTCTTTAAATGGCAGTATGGGCTGGTCATGTCACTAATGCAGGAAGTCTTAACAGTACTTGTTGCATTTCCTTGTTTTAAGTCTGATGAAGTTCGGTCTTGTCTGAATGAAAGTGGTTACTAACCGCTCTAGCCCTACTGTTTTACGGTTTTAGTTTTGTGTATTTTAACACCCATTTGAAGAAAAGTTGTGGGTGTATGGTTGGTTATTAAATAAATAATTCTTAAAATCACCACTATTTCTTAAATTGGTGTGTTTTATTTCATTTATTTGCAGAATTAAGGTACCCTCTGTGGAAGACCAGCTAAACTAGAGTGGAGTGCATGTGTTTCAGACCTGTCTTTGACTGTTAGAAACCATATTTTATATATGATTATTACATCATGTTAAAGTTAATTACTATGAGAGTGAAATGGTTAACACTCTGTGATTAAAGCAATATGCAATACGTGTAACATCTCTAGGAGCAGATTTAAGGGGTGCAATTATGTTTCGCAGCAAGAGGACAGCGGTTACTGGTCTAGTTGATGTGCACAGTGAGATATGTAGTTTTTCTATGCAAGTCTGTAGGCTAGAAAAATAGTACATTTTATTTGTATAGTAAGAAGGGAAAAAAGCAGTTTATAGATAGACAAAACTTCTACACAGCGAAACACGATAAACTAGTTCACTAAATGTTTGCACTTACACTTAATTATGAGAAAAGAAAAATGCAAACAGGAGCGGAATAATCATATTCATGTGCAGTTGTTACACATTACTGATGTGTTGATTAGATAAACTAGTTTTAGGAATATAGCCTTGGGTGAGGACATGGTAAATTTGATTTCATTATGGTAAAAGGACAGGTTGTTGGGGAATTGCATCTGGAACTTGATTTTACGCTTAATAACATCTGAGCTGTACGGAGAAAGTTTACGGTGCTTTTCCTTAATTTCTCGGGGGAGATCTTGGGAAATTGTGATTGTGTACTGTACGTGTTCTATGAGTAGTGCTTCTGTTTTTTTTGTAGGTAGCAAGGATGGCTTGCACATCTTGGTAGTTTAGGAGCTTTACGTAAATGGATCTTAGTGTTGTGGTGTCTTGATTTTTGTAAAGTGCTCGGTGTGCCCTCTCAACTATGCAGTCAGTCGGTGAATCACTTGATTGAAGTAAGGAATTGAAGATTTGTTTGAGTTGAGAGCAACTGGTTTTGCTCATATTTTTCAGGCAAGCCTCTTATAATAAGATTGTTCCGCCTGCTTCTTGCCTCTAAAAAAGTTTATACTACTGCACCTACTACTGTGGTGGGAACATGTTGTGGAGAAGTCGACATTATTAGATCTATGGATCTGTGATGATCAACTTTCCAAAACTTTGAAATTCATCCTAGATTTTCTGACTCTCTGCAAAAACACAGAGATTTAATAGTAGAATTGTCCTGTGATGTGAAAGTGAATCATCTTTCATCTTCCAGTAATTTCTGAAAACAAATCAGTTTTGATTGAAGTTCTTTCCCTTCTCTCATACCGAAACCCCTGTGTATGATTACAGTACATATAACAACCTCCTTTTTGAATAAATGGGAGGGTTTCTTGCTGATTTTATTTGCTAGTAGGATATTAGATTTTTAAAAATAATGGAAAGGAAGAGCAATATGACTAGATGGGTTAGTAAAGTGGTTGATCATTTGGCCAAATAAAATGATCTAGGATTCTGGTGCTGTAACCTTATGGTGCAAACAAAAGACATATTTACTGTAGTGGCAGGAAGGGCACAGTTTTGTGCTTTATGTACGGAAAATATGTACATGAGGTCTGGCAGTCAGTGCAGAAGTTAAGGTTGTGAGCTGTAGTTCTTATAGCGCAGGGTTTGATTCCCCAAGTTTTCGTTTGCCTAATGTGTGCCATAAGCAAGTCACTTAATCAACCTGTGTTTTTGGGTCTCCCTGGAAAGGCACTGTGTTTGCTGGGCGTATTATTATTAGCACATAAGGGCTATGCAACACCTGTGCATTACTGAGAAAAAAAGAATGATGCTAGCTAGTTCTTCAAAAAGAGTGAACCTTTTCTAATGATATCAGAAAATGAAAGAAGTTATAACATGATGAAAGGGTATTAAAGACCTTTTGGACAGGATGGGCATTAATGATTAGGCAAATGCATGGCTTGCCCATTGCACATTTTAAATTCCCCATGATTAGCTGGACTGGTGGTAGATTATGTCCTGCAGAAAGCAGATGTGAGAAGCTCCCTTGTTCTTGAATTGTAACAGAACTAAACAGTAATTATGTTTGCTATGAGTAAAGACTTCTTTTGATGCCAAAGACATCATAAATATAGTCACAAATCATATAATGATGCTATTAACATTGTACATGGAAACATTCACAAAGCTCCTGTGCAACAGTACTGATATGCATACAGATGAAGCGAGTTATGTATCCATGTGTGTACGCGTGTGAGTGTGTGTGTGTACGCATGCATGTGTGTGTGAGTATGAGGGAAAGTTAGTTGGTAAGCATAAATCATATCAGTCAAAAGGTTATTTACAGGGAACTGCATGTAATGCAGTTTAACAACTGCTTAAAAAAAGAGAAGACCTCATTTTTAAGTCATCCAGCAGGAATAACCACTAGCCTGCATTGGCAACAGTTTATTTCTTTCTTATTCAAGTAACTTTTGAGCCAGAAAAACATCATCCTCATGGATAGAGTGAGTCCCATGCACACGTGTTTAATGTGGTTTACAGTGAAATTGGTATGTTGTCTTGAGATACAACAGAAAGGAACTGGGGTCTATATTCAGCAATGGAATAAGGATTGAATAACATGGCTTTGGATTTGTAGATATTCTGTAATGTAAAAGATTATGGTAAAATAACCATGCTTGCATTCAATGTATATCTCCTGCAGAACAAGATGAACTCAAAATGCCCCAGAAGCTACAGTTGGCAATGCATAGTTATCATAGCACTTTCTAAAGCTGCATTGGTCTTGAAGTCTGTCTGTAAATGAAAAGTGCTCCTTATATTGAGAGTTCGAGCTAAGGTTTAAAACAATTAATTTTCTAGCTAGCGTGTGTAGTAAAATGGAAGCCTTCAAGGAAATGTGTGTGTTAATTTATCTTTGCTTATGGGAGGGGGTGCAATTGGTGCAGAAGGAGAGGGTGGTGACCCCTCTCATCTGTTCAGATGTTCATAGAATGTCTGTTTGTCTTATTTTTAGTCTTTTCCCCTCTATAAATTTGTCATTTTCTGGTAAATCGAGGAGGATTAAGTCGCCGGCTAAAGCTAAATGGTGACATACACTTGAGTTTCAGAGTTCATATCCTTCAGAAAATGCATCTCAACTCAAATCCTGTTATTGCAACTTTCTAAGTTTATAACAGCAGTTTTTAAAATTTGTCCTTTTGGGGCTTTTTCCACTTCATTTTATTTAGGCTTTACCAGATTTCTTGCCCTGTCAGGTTTTGTGGTATGGGGTGGATGTTGGGGGGGGGGGGATTGGTCATGATAGCTGGACACAGCAACTGTATGTACAGTATAATAAACATGCTTCAGCTTTCTAGTCTCTGGGGAAAAAAAGATTGTTTATTCTGTAAAATTATGCACAGACCACAGGTTGGAGACCTTCTACAAGGGTTAGTTTTAGTGTGTGTACCTTATCCAACTACATGTCATGTAGTTACTGGTGAATTACAAGTAATTTCAGACGTACAGGAGTATTTTACTTTCCGAAAGTAAGTGAATCCAGACAGTGACTGCTTTGCATTTTTAAAGACTAAAAAAAACACCTTCTCCTAATTATGCTGCTTTGCCTCCAAACATGAAAAAAGTTAACTAAGCTGATTTATTATAGAAAAGAACATATAGCCAGGTACAACACAAATAGAGACAGCAATATTATACCTTTAAGAACTATTACTGTTAGCTTGCAAAGTGTACAAAAAATAATGTCTGGAGAATGTAGCAATGCTGGATTTCTAAGCACTAGAACTGTAGATAGAATCTGCGACTGTGCTGTTACTAAACTTGTCAAATGCAATGTGGCAGAGAGAAGAGGGGAAAGAATTACAGGACTGATGGATTCAGGGAGCATGACTGTATTAGTTATAGTACACAGTATGTCTGTAAGCATAAAACAACTAGTAAAAAGAAAATGTATCATTTCCTGCAAGTGTTGTGTGTTTTTTGGTTGTATGGTTTGCATTGTTTTTTGGCATAATTGATACAGCTACATTGTAAAGCTGTGCACAGTTTTCAGAAAATATTTTTGGACTTGGGTCTGGGAAGGTAATGTGGAGTTGTTTGTAGTGAAAATTTAAAACACCTCGATAATCAAACTTTTTCATGCATTATAGTAGTTATGTCTTAAAAAATAAAGGGCTGCTTTCTGTGTAAAACAGGATATTTAAGCAAACTTGTCCTTACTTAACTTGTGAAGAGTGTGGCCAAAGCCAAAAAGTAAGCATCAGATTTCTCTTCTGTCCTGGCTAATGAGACTTACGATGATGGAAATGAATGTACTGTAACAGAAGGGGAGGGGGTGAAGAAATAAAGTAACCTCAAAGAAAAAGAAGAGTAGACAGTGGGAGACAGACACAAAACATTAATATTTTTTTCTAATACAGTGTTAACGGATAGATTTCTACTGTTTGTGGGAATTGTAAAGTTGGCTAAGCAATTTGAGTGTGATGTTTGTGTTTCAGGTCGATATTACAAACGTTTCTGATAGAGTACAAACAGTCTTTTTGGAGGAAAGGGGTTCTTGTCATTTGGACCACAACAATGTTCTGGGGATAGTTACTTTTATTTTATAACAAAATGTTTGTATTTGGCACGTAAATGTAGTTACAGACTAGGAAGAATTTTGGTACAGGACATAGAAAATGGAGGTAACAGATGAGAGTAATCAATGTGTGTGTCTGAATGACAATAAGGAAATAGCTGCAGGATAAAACTGAATTGTGGATAAATACAGAATACACTGTTATTTGGACCAATTTTAATTCCTGTCTGATAGTGGAGTAGAAAAGGAAAATACACAATTAGGAGATGTGAATGTTGTAGTCACTAGTGTCTTTTGGCTTTTCCTGGTTAGGGGTCGCCACAGCGGAACTCCAGTCTGCTAAAGATTGGTAGTTGATTTTTACATGCCGAGTTACCAGCCCTGACACACAACCTTCAACGAAGGTACGCCCATTCACGCATGTCTCCACACTGAAGACACTATAGCTGAGAATTGAACCAGACAGCAACACACAACCGCCGCAGCACCACCACCACGGTCTAATTAGGAGGTGTGAATATTAGTCATTAATAAATATAAGCATATTACACAAGTGAAACAGTCTCTGCCAAAGTGACCCCCTCCAGCATATTACTACCCCTCCTCCCATTCTGCCCTAACTGAGGTGGGTTCATAGGTTCATAACTAGGCTATCTGCCCTAGGGCATTTATAAGCCTAGCCAGAATGTGTTTGGCTTTCACCACCCATTTTAAATTTATTTTGCTATGCCCTTTTTCGAGGTTAGTATACTGTGCCTCTAACAGTGACACAGAAATGATACCCGGGGTAAACCTACGATCGCTCATCCACTCAAGATTCCTATTGAAGAGGAGTCAATGAGGGACTCTGCCTAACCTGGACTGGGATTTTATTCCAGAGTGAAGGGAGCCTCTGGGTTATGAATTTGTCCCTCCAGCATGTCCTATTTATTTCAGTGCTGAGGTTCAAGTCTCTCGAGTGCGTAGCTCGATGGGATTTGGATTTTCTGAGGTGCAGCATGTCCATTAATTCCGGGTTGGACATGGCTTTATACGTCAGGCACAGATTGCCTCTGAACAGGCGGTATGCCACTGAGTAGAGCTGGAGTTTCTTTAACCGGGCAGCATATGGCATCTGTTTGAGCCCTTTGATCCTCTTGGTACTTTTGGAGTCTTTCCAATTGCTGTAGGTGTCTGGTAAGGTACATCCCAAAAGGGGCATTGTACTCAATTATGGGCCTGGTGAGGGTAAGATGCTACTCAAGGGCAGGGTTATACCGGCCTGGTCTACATGCTCAGAGAGCTCCTTTATGTCTCTTTTCATGTAGTCCAGGGAGGTACGTCTCAGGTCATTCACACCAGCATGGACAATGACCGAGTCATATTTGTACTTGCCTTGCAGTGACCTGAGTGCTTGTGTTATGTGGCGGATCCTAGCGCCCAACAGGCTGCTCACCGTGACCCTCTCCTTGTTCAGCCTGGTGAGCGGGACGTCAGTGTGCCTGACGATAGTCACCTATTACAAGTGTATCAGGTGTGTTGTTTAGTCTTAAGGGCTGTGACTGCTCGGTACACTGGCTTTGTGAGATGTGTTGCACGTGTTTTGTTTTGGGGTAGCGGTTGCTTGGGTGTCTGCTTTGGAGGTGTCTGCTGCTTAGGCAGATAAAATCTCAGGACATTTGCCATTTTTTTAAATTTTTGTCAGGACACAACTGCCCAAAGAGGGACTGTCCCTCGCAAAGTGGGACAGGTGGTAACCCTAATTGAACTATGCTGACCCATTTGTAAAATTACTTGGTAATTATACAGTCTGAATAATTCATTACAATATTTCAGTTTGTTATACTGTTCCATTGGTTATTCCTCAGTGCTGTCTATACTAGGCAAAATGACTCAAAAGAAAGGGGTGTTAAAATCTGTAGTCTAGTGAACGTCCATCAAACTAATATGAAACAGAGGCCAATATGTATATATATTGATTGTGGCCTTTTCCAGTAGGTATCGGTCTGCATGTCTGTCTGTTAACTGACTATGTAAGCTAGTCTGTGAACATCTCAATGCATTCGTGCTTGAAGTGTTTGAAGCATTCCTGAATTTCACAATTGCCTGTTGCAATTACTGAAGTAAGCATCATGAGTGCAAATTACATACAAAACAAGGCATTATGACAAAAAATACTTAAATAAACAAACCAGCCACAATTAAAAGGTTTTTAAATATATTTAATAATAAACAATAAAAAGAATAAGACAATATTCAATAACTCGATGAATAAAGTGACAGTTCAGAATTGCAGGAAATATGTTAAAAACATTGCAGGACAGTCTCAAAATACAGAAAACAATCTACTAATCTTGCTATATTGCAATCTGTCCCTAAGAGAGGTTACTTATCTCTCAGAAATGTGCCTAAGCCCTGGAACTGGAAGTCATAAAACAGTAGTAAACAGTTTTACATTTGAAACCTGTCATTTTGTCTGTTTCCACACAAAAGAACTTCTGGCTGCAGTGTAGACATCCTGTCTTGTTGATGAGATAAACACAGTCGTAAAACAATTCACTTCATTTGTTACCTAGCATTTGGCAAATAAGTCCTTCTGTATCAATACAGACAGTTGTAAAACAATTCACTTCCGTTCTTAGTGTTGGCAAATTTAACTCTCTATGTTCCAACTTCTACCTTACAGCACACATCTGCATAGGTATAGTTACAATATACACACATTTCTGTTCTTTCCCAGCAGGGTACACTGGTTACATATAAATGATTGAAATATCCCAACACGTAGGGCAACCAGCAAAGAATAAATCCAAAATACGATCACAGCTTCAAATGCACAGGCAACACACCAAACCTTGGAGGAAAACCTCTTTTTATTCCACCGACTGAGCGCTTTCACCATAAAATGGCTTCTTCAGAGTCAGTGTATTACAAAAATCTTAAACAATATATAGTCAGTTAACAATCTCATCAAACTATTCAATTAATTAATCAATCAATCATTTAAAACAACAGAGTTCAAAGAAACTTTATAAAGTTCTTTCACCAATTCATTAATAATTACATTTCAAGAGTTGCCACCCATTCCATCAGAGAAAAGGGGTGGCAAAGGGACAGATGGTTCGGTTGTCCAGGTTAGTTAGTGAGGACTTCACATTCCAACAGGAGATGTTTAAATTGATTGGTATGTTCATTGACAGGGGTTACCCTTTGAAGTTGTTGTTGAGATTAAAGAAGGAGGTTTACAAACAGAGAGGTTCTGTATACTCACCTATTTTAAGAATGGATGGCACCTTAGATACTAACCAAGATGGACAGGGAATAGAAAAACTCGGAGCATGTTTTGTGCTGCAATACAATGAGAAAAGTGAGGAAATAGTGAGGTCACTACGAGGGATGTGGGATTTTTGTTTAAGTGATGCCATCAAGGGTATTCTAGGTATTAAACCTAGGATTGTATATAGTAAGGGGAACAATTTGAAAGGGATTTTAGAAAGGAGGACAAAATTAAGACATCAAGAATGTCCAAGTGTGGTCACTGTAGGAGCTGTAGGTATATAGCAGAAGGCTCTAACATATGCATTAAAGGGTGGGGGTATTCGTTACCTTGCCCGGGGAAATGCAATTGCAATACCAAGAATGTAGTATATGTGAGTCTATGCGTTACCTGTGAGGCATTCTACATAGGTATGACCACCCGTAGGTTACGAGATAGGATGATGGAACACGTTAGAGCTATAAAGAACAAAGATTCCCACAATGCACTCTATATGCATAGTATTAACTGTAGGGAATTTAAGAAGTTTGTATTTTTTGTGATTGATAGGGTAATGTTGGATTATGAGGGTGATGTAGGAAACAGGGTAGCATTATTGGAAACGATGTGGCAATTTAGATTAAATGCCACTAGATACCCTGGAATAAATGACTACATTTCGATAAAACCTGTTTTGAAATACAAGGCTAGCATTGTATAATACATAGGGACGATAGCAACTGTGAGGGTAAAACATCTTATCTATGTATAATACAAATAGAAAACAAAAATAAAAAACAAAAACAAATTTGATTATAAATTTATAAAGTTTTAATTTTTATAATTTTTAATTTTGAAATAGAATTATATAATGTATAACATACACATTAGTATTATATATATATATAATTTTAAAATGACAGTTTAAAAGTAATTAATGAATTGGTGAAAGAACTTTATAAAGTTTCTTTGAACTCTGTTGTTTTAAATGATTGATTGATTAATTAATTAATTGAATAGTTTGATGAGATTGTTAACTGACTATATATTGTTTAAGACTTTTGTAATACACTGGTTACATTCTTGAAGCTCAGTACAGAACATACAGTTCAACACACACTTCTGCACCAATAGTCTAATATACACATATGTATTGTTTTTTTTTACATTTGTAAGACAAGCATAGGAAGCATATTAATATTCAAAAATGACACATAGAATTATGTACATTGTACAAAATAACATCTAGCTGGGCTGGCAGCCTCACAACCGCTTTCCCCAAAACTTTGGCCCAAAAGGGATGATGATGCATTTGTTGGCATTCGGCTTGCGGTCATGTGTATGGCACCAGTCATTTGTTTGGGTGAGACCCTCTTATTCAGAATTGTTTTATTAAGTCAGTGATGTGAATTCTTTACTTTATTGCAAATTTGTTGGCTTAATTTTGTGGATTGTAATACTGTAGGGCTGCTAATGTTGACATTTTACCTACTTTGGACGGCTGGAGTGGTTTTCGCAGTGTGAATTGGTAGTACAGTAGTAGTAGTGAATTAATGACAGTGTCAGTGTGTGCCAGTTTTTTTCATTGCAAGTGAATGACTTTTCTTGGGTAGCATGCAAAGTACACAGTATTTAACTTGAAACTTGATGGTACAGCTCTGATTATGTCATTGAAAGCTGCCATTCTTGTAGCAGTAAGAAACTGTTGATTACATGCAGCTAACCATACATGTTCATAGCTCTATCGCAGTCCATCTGAATTTCATGAATTATGAAGAACTTTTCAAAATGCCCAGTATTACTGGCACAGAGTACAGACCAACAGTCACAGTAAATGTGATGTGCTTTATGCGTAATGGGTGTTTTGAAGACTAATGGCATTAGTACTACAAATGAAACAAAGTGCCTCACTGGCCCTCCTCATATGTAATCTGCCCAACTGGATGGGTAACTGTAAATTCACCCCAGGGATATTTTTGTGTTATTTTGCAGATGTGAAATGATCCCTCGAACACCATTAACATATACTACTACAAGTATGGATAGTTTAAATTTTTATTTCCTTATTTTTTTAATGTAAATTGTTAGCCATTGTTTTAAAAATTATATAACTAGGAATAAAGTAGTTAAGTTACTCCTCTTTTACTTTTCAGATGGCTTCTGCATCTGGTCAAACCAAAACCGTGAAACGCACGATAGCGGACGAAAGAAGAGTCTTTCAGGAAAAATGGACTGATGAGTACTTCTTTGTTGAATCACACAATAAAGCACTTTGTCTCGTGTGCAGAGAAGTGGTATCCGTTTTCAAGGACTACAATTTGAAAAGGCATTATATTCAAACGCACCCCAAATTAAGTGAATTGCAAGGAGTGTCCCGTAAACAGAAAATATCAGAATTAAAAAAAGTCTTACATTTCAACAACAGCTGTTTCGAAAATCAGCTACTCAACCGGATTCTTTACTGAAGGCAAGTTATGTTGTAGCAAATTTAATTGCTAAAAAATCCAAGCCATTTGCCGATGGTGAATTTGTTAAAGAATGCCTTGAAAGTGTAGCAGACATAATTTGCCCTGAAAAAAAATCAGAATTTTCTAAAATCAGTTTATCACACCAGACAATCGCAAGGCGTGTGGAAGATATAGCCAAATCTATTGAAAATACGTTGGAATCTCGGTGTGCAACTTTCAAGTATTACTCCATAGCTTTGGATGACAGCACTGATGTTACAGATACGGCATAACTTGCCATATTTATTCATGGTGTTGACAACAATTTCAATATTACTGAAGAACTGGCCTGTATGGTTCCACTGAAAGACACAACAAAGTCTGCTGATCTGTACAAGGCAGTAAAAGAAACACTGGCAAGATTTTCCTTGACCATCACAAACCTGTCTGGCATAGTAACTGACGGTGCTCCAGCTATGGTTGGAAAGAGGGAAGGACTAACAACACTGATGGAAGAAGATGCAAAACAGATCAGTAATGTGCGTTTCATGAAGTACCACTGCATTATACATCAAGAAAATTTGTCTGCACAGACTTTAAAAATGGAAAAAGTTATGAATGTTGTTGTTAAAACAATAAATTTTATAAGATCCAGAGGATTAAATCACCGCCAGTTTCAGGAGTTTCTGACTACTGGAATCTACCTATGGAGACATCTTGTACTTTACTGCAGTGAGGTGGTTAAGTCGTGGGAAAATGCTGAAACGCTTCTATGACTTACGAGATGAAATAAAGTCCTTTATGGAGTTAAAAGGAAAGCCTGTACCTGAATTTGAAAGTGCAAGCTGGATGGCTGATTTAGCCTTCTTAGTAGACATCACTGCTCATTTAAACGACCTGAACTTGCACCTCCAAGGGGAAAATCTATTAATAAAGGACATGCTTCAAACAGTGACGGCATTTGAAATGAAACTGAAATTGTAGCACAGTCAGATTAAGAACAATAGCTTCATTCACTTTGCAACACTGTCTGAGCAAAGCCATGCAAAATATGCGGCATTACTTAATAGTTTAGCACAGGAGTTTGAGAGCAGATTTCAAGATTTTAGAAAACACCAACAACAGTTCAGTATATTTGCTACTCCATTCTCAGTTATCGACATGGTGCCTGCAAACCTGCAAATGGAATGCATAGAATTGCATTCAGATATGCAACTTAAAGAAAAATTTCTGCAAGCATCTTTATTTGACTTTTATAAGTTATACCTACCCAAAGAAAAATATCCATCACTTCACGAACATGCCCTGTTCATGACATCTCTGTTGGGGAGTACATACATTTGCGAGCAGTTTTTTTCTCGTATGAAGCATACAAAAAATAAAATCAGAACAAAAATTTCAGATGAGCATCTTGAAAATACTCTTCGCATCGCCACTACATCTATCAAACCCGATACAGACGCACTGGTATCAAAAAGACAAGCTCCGTCTTCACATTAAAAAGGTTATGCTCATAATGTTTGTCTACTACACAAAAGAACAATCCTGACTTGACAGCCTGAACCTCCTAATATGGACACTTAAGTATAACAAGAACTAGGACCAATAAGTTTGAATTCTGCAAAGGTCTGTGCCTGGCTGCACCCTTGTGAACTGGTTTCACGAATAAACATTGCCACTACTATTTTATTATAAATAAAGTCAATTATTTGTTTAAATTTGAGAAATGCAGATTGGAGAGGCAACTGCAAAACAGCATGTGTGAGTTTACCTTGTGAAACTGGAGTGTGTTTTGGCATACTACCATGTTCTTTGTGTCTCCACAGTAAGTGGGTGAACCAAAGTTAAACGTGTTGTACCATCTGTTAGTGACAGTGAAACAAATGTAAAAATAAAAATTGTTCATTTTTTAAGAAGTAAAAGTGTCATCATTCCTGATATTGCCAGTGCCACATTTCAGGGACAGATTGCAAAGCTAGAAACAGAAGAATACATGAGTGCTTTGGACAACATATGGCCATTAAGGACATGATGGAAGACATGGAAGCCAGCAAAATCACAGGTATGATCTCATACAAATTGAAAGGTTCGTACCTGTTAATTTTTTTTTTTTACAAATAAACTAAGATGTTAGATTTAACTGTTTTTTTAATAATTGGAATGAGATATTGAATTTTAGGGCAAATATTATGCATTTATTAATTTATTTATTGTTCAAATTCACCTACAATACAGCCAGTGGGCTGACTTTGTATTAGTCCGCATAAACCTGGGGTCTTTTGCTCTTTAGTTTATGATGCGTTTTTTTTTTTTTTTTTTTTTTTGCTCTTCAGTTAATGTGAGAGACCTTTTTTTTTTTTTTTTGGTCCTCACTTGCCGTTCGCCCCCAGACCATTTCTGTTGACTCAATGCGGCCCTTGCAACTGAAAAGGTTGGGCACCCCTGTTCTATAGGAATGAGAAGTGTACTAATTGGTTCTCTGACAGAGTAGCTGATGCTTGGAACAGACTACCAAATAACACTAAAGCAAGTACTAGTTTAGATATTTTTAAGAACAGCCTGAACATTTATTATGGGAACAAGTGTTTTGGTATATTGGCAAGCTAGAAGGGCTTTAATGCCTGTGCTTGAAACAGTTGTATGTGTGTATGTAATGGTCAGGGATCTGTGTACGCACATAGACATTAGCCTTACCTTTTATCACCATGTGGCCACAGTTGTGAGGAAACCCTAATATGTTGGGCAACTTCTAAGTAAGGCATGGCATCCAGCATCAAAGTGTTCATTATCCGACTCTACTCTACCCTTATCAGATCAATCATAGAGTACAATGCTCCCTCTGGTGGGTACCTGGCCAGGAATAGGCAGTATCTAGAGTTAGCTCAGGCGTTACTTACAAAAAGAATTCAAGGCACAACAAAGCTGCTTATGCACCTCACCTTAAAGCCCTTTCACTTTTCCCTCTACTCAGTCTCATATAGATTGCGGAGAGGTGATCCATGCTTTCCTTACAAGGCATCCGCAAACTACACACTTATGAACCTCTTACATATAGTACCAGAAAGACAAGGTCTACGGACCTGAATTTTGTCTGACAAACAAAACATGCTGGAAAGACAGATATGTGTCCAGCAGACTGATCCCTCTCCCCCCCCCCCCAATGGAAAAGGCTTCTCATCCATGTGAAGCTGAGTTCATCTGTTACCCAGTTTATAGACCAGTGAATGGGGAATAGGAAATTTAATCCAGTATTGGCACCCATGTCCTTTATGAACAGAGGTATCTTATAAATGCCTGGCTCTCAGTGTCCTAATCAGATACAGCACATCATTCATCTTTTGGGAAAACTAGGCTAGTCCTAGAAAGGCCTCTCTAGTTATCAAGCTAGTAACAATCTATGAATCTCAAATATGTGCATGCCTCTCAGATTACATAGAATATATCTGTTTTGATACTGCAATTGAAAATGAAACTGAATAATCTTTCACAGAAAAGAGCATTTTGGTCCTAATTTTACAAGAACACCTAAATAAAATGATTCTCATACATATACTGACAAATTATTATATCATATTTCTCAGGAAAGGATATCAAGACCCTCAAACAAAATGCATTTAGCTGGTTGCTCCAGCTGTAAGACACACACACTATATATATATATATATATATTCACACACATCTTCTTGTAATGTAGTTTACTACCCATGACACCAGCTGTGACTGCCACATGTAGTACAAAAAAAATAATTCAGCAATATATTTAATGTTACTGCTTCAGTACTGAAGGTGCAGCTACACAGCCTACCAGAGCACTCAAACTATAAACTCAAGAATCAGGGCAAACCCAAAAAACAGTGGCAGACAGAGGCACATAATCAGGAGTAGATTTTACATATTGGTCTTATATAGTTAACTACTAATATAACAGGTAACAGGTTTTGCCTTAGCAAGCATTTCCTAAAGACTACAAAGTCCGGAACTCCTAGGTTTGTCATTTACTGACTACAGTGTACCAACATTTACCATAAGCCATATATTTTATGAAGTAAAATAAAAAAATATGTGCAAAAAATCTAGGTCAGTTGAGAACTACATCCTCTGCACATACACACACAACCATCTCCTACAACCATGTTTATGACTGTGTACCTGACATATCCTCTTAGGATCATATGAATTAATAACTGCATCTCAGCTCACTGCTGTAATAACCATACAGTGTCACCTTCTGCAACACTATCTGCCATCTCAATGTCGTAGCTCAAGAATCAGAAACAAAAAATCAAAATCACGAACAGATTTTAAGTATTTATCTTGTACAAGTAGAAAGCTTTCAGAATAACAAGCTTTGCATTAGCAAACATTTTCTGAAGGATATGAGGACTGAATCTCACATGGTTGTCATTATTCGGCACAATAACAACTACAAAAACTCTAATGACTGCTGTTATTGACTGACTGCAAATCTTTTGTCATTTACCAGAAAAGAAAAAAAAAAGTTAATGAAGACATGGGCATAAATGTGAGGCTAAAAAGATTTAAGAAACAGGCTACTGTGGTTCTATTAATAACAAAATAGTTGGCAAGCACCTCATCTAATCTTCCACTCTACCCCATGCAAGTAATGTATACATTTCTGCAGATGTCAGCTTAGTATCACAAGTGAATTAAAACAGGGCACAGTTATCAGAAAACCAAAGAAAGGTAGACTAAAAGCATTTAATAACTGCAGTGCTGAGGAATCTGGCGTCGTACAGGACCCATTTGTAATACCTCACTAAAATACAGATAATGTAACTAAGCAACATATAAAAAGGATATGCGAATAACAGAACACCATCTGATAATGCAAGGCATTATCTTGGGTGGAGATTTGCAATAGAACATTAATTAACTGAGAAGATAGTGAATATATGCTTCAGGGAGCTTGTACTACACCAAAAGGGTATGAAGTTTGAAACTCGAATGTCTGTCATTATTTAATAATTTCAGTCTTTAATGATTTGCCACGAATTTGACATAAAAAACCCACAATTTATGAAGAATGGAAAAAATCTGGACTTTCTGCAAAAATGTATCCAATAGATAGGTATGACTAACCGTTAATAGGTTTTGTTGTTGAAAATGGTTCTTAGCTGTTCTTTCAGTTTTATGACATTACTACATCTTTTTTTTAAGTTCTTTGTTGCCTATGTAGCCTGGGGCATGCTGGAAAAAGTTCTTTGGGCCTATGTCCCCACTCCATTATCAGATGTTAAATGTCCTAAAAATATAAAGGAGCAATGTAATCTTTAACATAGTTAACATAATGGTTAAGGGCTTTTGTGTCATGCACAAAATACAAGGGTCTATATTAGATCTTTGAATGCTTAGGTTGTCGAACGCTCTTTCTTCTAGACCTAAATACACGAGAAAGGCCAATTATGTGAATTTTTAACCAGGGAAACAATTTACTTACCTGTCATCAGGGATTTACCCTTTTCCCCGATATAGAGCGATCTCATAGTTGGTATATTTAATTAGGGGTGTGTGGGGGGCACAGCACCCCATATCAGGGGGTATGGTGGGTGAAGCCCCAAACTCAATTAGGGTTTTAGAGGTTTTTTTTTTGTTCATGCAAATTTTTTCTCTGTGAAACAATTTCTGTAATTGGCTTTTCGCATTTATTAGATTTCACCGTAATTGTCCATGTTTCTGCGTTCGTCAACTTTAAGCAATCTAATATAGACGCAAATACAAGGCTTGTGTACCTAACCACTGGCTAATGCCTGTGCTGAGTTTGCGTGTGGTCTCTGTACAGTACTTCCCACTTCCCAAAACATGCTGAGTGTTTTCACCTAAAACTCACCAACAAAAAAATTGCCTGGAGTTAGGGGTAGCATGACAAACTGTAGGTAGTGCCTGTTGAGGTGAGAATTGTAAGACTGCTTTGGCCATCAAGTGTGATGTGCAGTATCCTCTAGATAGGAGATCACTAATGACAGACAGCACACCATGTCAGGGCTAGCCACTCAACAGTGTAAAAATTGGCTGTCTGTGAGCTGGTCATGTTGACTAATGTTGCCAGATGGGTTTCATTGCTGGCATACTCCAAACTGCACCAGGCACCATGATAATGGGCTAAGGGGCCTGTGTGTCCTATATGTCAGACTGTGCTTTCCATAATAGCAGCCCTAGTTCAATAAGCTACTGGATAGGTGGTGTCTAGTTATCTAGTTTGGGTTGGCTAGCATATCACCAGATCATCAATAAGATCTGCAGGTGTTAATGCTCTGTTCTTCAGATCTAAACAAAAAAATCCAATCCTTCAAGTTCTTTTCACAATGATAACATCTGTGCGTTCACTGAGACAATGGTTTAAAGCCAAAGATAGCACATCTGCAGTGCAAGGCTATAATGCCTTCCACACATTTAGACCAGCTAATACACAGACAGGGACTAAAGGGGGAGGCATTTTGATTTACATCAAAAATACATCCAAAAATATATACCTCAAGGCTGGTCAAACAGGATTATGCACTTGAGCTTCTCCATGTTTAAATCACCACATACAAAATCACATACCTCTTCCTTGTAAGCTATAAGTTCCTCTTTGTGGCCCAGTAAACCCATAGCATGTGTTTAAACTTAATGCAAAGACTCACCATACAACTCAATGCCATATTCATGGGTGACTTTAATTACCACACTATTAACTGGGAATCATGTATAACAGTAAACGTGCAGTCAAAGATATTCTTGGACCGGATTGTCAATGCATCAAACAGGCATGCAGATATACTGGGTCTGGTCTGCACTAATATGGGAGAGTGCTGCACACTCCCTAGTGTAATGTCTTCTTTCTTATGGTCACATCACAAAATGGTCTTCTTTGAAGTAAAAATAAACCCTGGAACTGCAGCTAAAAACTATTCAAAGGCTAACTTTCGACTATTAAGTGATAGTCTTGCAAAATTGAAAGTCCCCCCAAAAATTGAGAAAGCTGCTGCCTATGCAGAACTGTTCACTGAAACTCTATACAAAGCATGTTAATAGCTGTGTAAAGGCAGCTGTACATACCAGGAAGAACAGAACTAAAGTACAGTTGTGTACCAACCATAAATGTAGATGTTCGAGTGTATTCACTGCTGCAGTCATTACACTTGGGTTAACCTGCTGGCAGGCTACCCTCAGTCGGCCTGAATTCCAAAGTCTTGGTCCGGCGTCAGTTGCTGTTGCTTCTTCCCTGACGTCAGTGCGCCAGGGGTATACAACATGCAGCCAACGCCATTTTCTTCAGTTTTTCTTGTCCCAGATGTCAGGTGCCCCCAAGAAGGTAGGCAATACATATTGCTTATAAAAACATACAGCAACAAATAAAAATAATACCTTCATCTACAAGCAAACACACCACATAGGTTGTATAGGATAGAGAAGTATAGATAAGTCCCAGCAAAGAAAGGGGAATGGAGGGTGGGTAACCTGGACTGCAACAGTGAATACACTCGAACATCTGCATTTATGGTAGGTACACAGCTGTACTATGTTCATCGTGTTTCACTGATGCAGTCATTACTCTTGGGTTGAATCCCAAAGCTGGCTGGGCCTAAATAGGATTAGGAGTGGCTATGAGGCCCTGCAGAACTGCAGTGGCAAAGTCTGCTCTGGATTTAGAGTAAAGAGGTAAGTGGTAATGCTTGGTAAAAGTGTGCACTGAACTCCAAGTTGCAGCCTCTAAAATATCCTTGGTTGGTACTCATCTGAGAAAGGCTGCAGAAGTGGCTGCTGCCCTGGTAGAATGTGGCCTAATATTTTTAGGCACTGACTTGCCATGCTGTGCATAGCAGAAACAAATACAGTGTCCTATCCATTTTGAAATAGTCTGCTTTGAGATAGCCTTTCCTTGTGATCCTGCAGCATATGCTACAAACAGTTGCTCAGTTTTTTCTGAAAGCTTTTGTCTTGTCCAAGTAGAAGCATAGCTGCCTGTGTATGTCCAAAGAGTGCAGAAGCCTTTCCCCTTTATTCTGGGGATTTGGATAAAAGGTTGGTAGGGTGAATGGTTTGGTTAAGAGCCACACTGGATACTACCTTTGGCATAAATGTTGGGTTTGTCCTTAGAGAAACCCTGTCCAGATGAAAAATGATAAAAGGTTCCACTGCCATTAATGCCTGTAACTCTGAGACTCTTCTTGCTGAAGTTATTGCTAGGAGCAGAGCAGTTTTCCATGATAGGAATTTTATATCAGATGTATTGGCTGGCTCAAAAGGAGGCAGTGTTAGTTTTTCTAAGACAAAGTTGAGGTTGAGGTCCCATGTAGACCTCCTTGGAGGTCTTATGTTTTTTGTCCCGCTGAGGTACTGTTGTAACAGTGGATGAGAGAAAATAGGAGGTTCCATATTGTAATGAGCTGAAATGGCAGAGGCATGGATCTTAATTGAGGAGAAGGATAGGTCTTTGTCCAGCATCTCAATTAGGTATTGTACAATCTGAGGAATATTTGGAACAAGTGGTTCAAGTCCTTGTGCCTGGTTCCAAGCACAGAATCTCTTCCATTTTTCTGTACAAGATAACCTGGTTCTGGGCCTCCTGGCTTCCAAAATGACATCCATAACAGCTTTAGAGAGATATATGTTCTGAATGGCTATATTATCCGCCATGCCGCCAGATTTAAGGTTTTGAGTTGGCTGTGCAGGATCTGATTGTTTTGTTGAGTCAGAAGATGAGGAATTTGAGGTAAAGTCCAGGCTAGGCCTTGAGACAAGCTCTTTAGGATTGGCTACCAGTGCTGGCGTGGCCAGTCTGGGGCAATCAGAATCATTTTTGGCTTCTCTTGTGTGACTTTTAGGAGCACCTTGGGAAGGAGAGGCAGTTGTGGAAAGGCATAAACTGTTAGGGTTCTCCAGCTGAATGATAGAGCATCCACTTTCCACGCTTGTGAGTGATAAGTCCTTGTGCAGAATCTCTGCAGTTGGCAGTTGTGAGGGGAGGCAAAAAGATCTATGTCTGGGCATCCCCATTTCCTTGTTATCATGCTAAAGACCTGTGGATTTAGTTTCTACTTGTGAGGGTCCATGAGGTTTCTGCTTAGTTCATCTGCCAGAGTATTTTTTCTTTCCTGGCAGGAATTGTGCCTGTAGATGTACTTGGTAGGTCAGTGCTGTGTTCCACAAAGTCATGGCTCGTCTGCAGAGGGGGTAGGAATATGTGCCCCCTTGCTTGTTTATGTACCACATAACTGTAGTATTGTCCGTCTTTAGTAATAGCTGTCCTGGATGTAGTAGATCCTTGAAGGCTGTCAGGGCATTCTGTACAGCTAGCATCACTTTTTGATTGATGTGAAGATACATTTAGTCTGTGGGCCACATGCCCTGAATTTTCCTGCCATGTGTGCCCCCCAGGCATAGTCTGATGCATCTGTTGTTAGTGTCTGCCTGGCTGTGGGTAAAGTGAAAGGCTGTCCCTTGTTGTGGTGACAGGCCAGTGCCCACCATTGAAACTCCTGTTGCAGGCAGGGAATAAGATTATTATTGTTTCCAGGCTGTGGCAATGTTGAGTCCAAACACTTTTTAGATACCACTGTAGCTTCCTCATATGCAGTCTTGCATATGGAATTAGCAGGATGCAGGATACCATGTAGCCCAAAGCCTGCAGAATTTTTCTTGCAGGGAGCTGGGTTCTTGTTGCCATCATTTGAAAGTAACAAGTCAGTTGCCTTTGTTTGTCTGGCGTGAGATCAGCCATCTGGGCAGTTGTATTTAAGCTTGCACCCAGGAATATTATCTCTTGAGAGGGCATTAGTTTTGATTTCTTTTCATTTACTGTGTACCCTAGGCAAATTAGTAATCTTTTTACAAACGCCAGATGCTTTAGTAGAATGTCCTTGCTCTCTGCTTGAATAAGGCAGTCGTCCAAGTAAGGATATATTTGTATTCCTTTTTGTCTGCAGTATGCAATTACTGGTGCCAGGCATTTTGTGAAGACCCTGGGCGCAGTAGATAAGCCAAAGGGCAGTGCAGAGAATTGGTAATGCATTGAGCCAGCTATGAATCTGAGGCATCCTCTGCAAGTTTGTCTGATTGGGACATGCAGGTATGCCTCTTTGAGGTCCAAAGTAACTAGCCAAGCCTTCTTGCCCAGCATGGGTAGAAGTTGCTGCAGTGTCAACATTTTGAATTTTGGAACATCCAGGAAAGTATTTAGAATTGACAGATCTAGTATTGGTCTCTAAGCTTTGTCCTTTCTGGGTACCAGGAAAAGTCTTGAGTAAAATCCTTGCCCCTGTTCTTGCTGTGGTACTTTTTGAATAGCTCTCATGTCCATGAGAGCAGAAATTTGTTTTTGTGCCTCTGCCCATTGATTTTGTGGCAGGTCTGGCATACCTTTTGGCCTTGGTAGGGTGTGAAAGTGGAACCTGTAGCCCTGAGAAACAATATTCAGTACCCATTTGTCTTGGGTGATCCTGTGCCAATTTTGTGAGAAAAGTGCTAGTTTTCCCCCTAAGGGAGCTGCCAAAAGGTAAGTGCTTGGCATTTGTAGAGGGAAGTCATTGGGACTGTTTCCTATACGGTTGTGATTTGTCTTCGCCTTTGGGGGCTGACGCACCCCATTGTTTAGGTCTGTATGAGCCTTGGGGCTGAGATCTGCCTATTGGGCGTCTGTATCTGCCTCTTTGTGGCCTGTCTGACACTGGAAAGGACCAATTTTTAGAAGGCCGGTAACTACTAAATCTAGGTGGCTGAACCTGTAAGAAATCCTTTACTGTCTGCATTGATTTTGCTTTATCCTCCATTTTCTTTAACACCTCTTCTGCCTTGACACCAAACAAAGTATCATGCTGTAATGGAGCATCTAATAATTTTGCTTTAACATGATTAGGTAAACTTTGTTCTTTTAACCAAGCATGCCTTAGAATGACAGAACCTGTAACTGTGGCTCTGCAAGAAGCCTCTAATGAATCAAAACCACATTGCAGAGTATACTTTCCCACTTGTTCAGCTGCATGCAATAAATCCTGCATTTCCTTATTGTCAGGACATTCTGAGCTTGTAAGCATTTTCTGTTTTAGCAAAGACATTAGGTATTGTTGATATTTAAGCATGTGAAACTGGCAATTTAAAGCCCTTACAGCTAAAGTAGCAGAAATGTAAACTGTTTTCCCCCATCTATCCAGTGCTCTAAAATCCCTATCAGAGGGAACAGGGTTTTTTGCAGTGGAAGTCTTGACCCCTTTGGGACCCTGAGAAATTGTTTCTGGGTCAACAGCAGGGTTTTTATAAAGAAATTTATGAGAGTCTGGGACCCTGTAGTACCTATCTGGCTTGACTGGTGCAGGGGGTAAAGAATCAGGCGACAAACTGGATTCTGAAAAAACATCATCAACAATATCTAGTACAGGGGGGATAGCAAGGGGCCTGTGCTGAGACAGTAAAAGAAAGTCTCTAAGCCTTTTCGTGGATTCAGAATAATCCTAGCTCTCCCAATGGAAATGCTCCCTCATGGTGTGCAAGGTTTCCCCAAAAGAGTAATCCTCAGAAGGAGAGGCTGAAGGGATAGATTCTTCAGCATCAGAGTCCTCATAGGGAGGAAGAGGATATCCCTGTTCTGAAGAGGAATCAGAGGAAATAGAGACCTGATCAGAAGAGTCATAGTCAGTATCTTGCCTAGGCCTTTTATCAGGAGGGAGATGGGTACCCCTGATCAGAGTAATTAGGTCCTCGGCCATTTTAAGCATCTGTTTCTTTGGCATGGATGACTGTCCAGGAGAAAGCTGTACTTGTTTCTTTGTCTTTAGTGGTGTTTTAGACTTTGCCTTGGTTGCTGAAGTGGACTTGATAGTAAGCTGTGTAGGTCTGAAAACACCCTCAGACGCCAATGCCTGCTCAGTGGCTCTGGACCCATCTGAGGGAATAGTTTCCGTAGGCCCAATACCTTGAGTTTCCAGAGGCCTAGTTGTCTCCACATGGGAGTCGGAGGCAGCCTGTGGCTCTGAGGTAGCAGGTGTCAGGGGCTGCAAAAGCACCTCACTGAGAACTGGCGAACCGGCGACTGGCCTAGAAGAGGCTTTGTCGTCGGTTTTGGACCTTGGATGCCTGTCCTTTTCTTTGTTTTTGCGTTTTTTATGAATTCCGGTCATTGGTTGTTCCAATGGCATTATATAGTTAAACCTTCGGCCAAAGTAATGTAAAGCAAAATCAAACCGACGCTTAATAGTGCGTTGGCTGAATCTAGCACAAAACCGACAACTAGCAACGTCGTGCTCAGGGCCTAGGCAAGGAATACAGTAAGAGTGAAAATCCTTATGAGGTATTTGCTTCCCACAAGAAATACAATTGTTAACTTTTACTGACATCGGTCTGGAGCAAGAAAAAGTTCCCCCAATGGGGTACTTAGCTTTATTGAAGACTTTGGATCTGAAATTCAATTTCGAAAATCTCAGGAGTCGGCCTGGCACTTGCGAACTGCTTTTGCTTCGGGCACCGTGTGGCAAGAAAGACTGAAGAAAATGGCGTCGGCTGCATCTTAAATACCCCTGGCACACTGACGTCAGGGAAGAGTGACAGCAACCGACGCCGGACCGGGACTTTGGAATTCAGGCCAACTGTGGGTAGCCTGCCAGCAGGATAACCCAAGTGTAATGACTGCAACAGTGAAACACGATGAACATCTAAAAAAAAAACAACATCCATGGTGGAATCACAACATCAATAGGATGTATAGAAAATAAAAAAAAAAAACGAAAAAAAATCATGGTAAAAATTAGGAGGTATAGCACCCAGCAGGATAAAAGAACTTTTACACTAAAAAAAAAAAAACTCAGAGGATAAATGCAGTCTAACAAAGACAAATTTGCAGTAAATGTGGCCCTAAAGGCCAAGGGCAACCACAAAGCATTAATTGCCGATGTCTGCAACCTCAAAGGCGATACACAATTGTGAGTGCAGAGCTCATTGTCAATGCAGCCAACTATACTTAGCCTATAGGGTCCAAATGAAGAGATGATGTGTCAGCAAGCAAAGCAGAGTAGCGTTGCTGAAATTCAATTCGTCTTCAAGTCTTGGTCAGTACCTTCACCAGGTAAACCGTGTTTTGCACAAGATCTCACCAACATAGCAATGATATATAGACAGTCCCCAGGATTCAATAAAGTCCGTGTGGGAATAATGTTATTTCTACATGGAGTGAATGAGGTCTGCACCCGCATAGCCATCTCAGCAGTGCACCTTACATATTCACCAAGGCATGCTACTGATAATGGATCTGTGGACATGAACACTCAATGAATGCAGGAGGCATGTTGCAGTACTGCTCGCAGATACAGCACACTCACTTCACTCTCAAAGTGCCATACGGCACTTTCTAAGTGCTTTCAGTGTCCATGGAAACTGAAAGCAACTAATAAAAATAAAACAGTGTCTACGGACACTGAAAGAGTGACACAAAATGGAAATAAATGCAGGGTGTGTGTGACAGGAAATGTCACACACCACCTCCATTTTGAAAGTGCCGTACATTGCACTACAAGTGTGTCCTCAGAGACAGCCATACCTGTAAACCTCTTTGTGGCCAAACTACGGACAAAGGGTAACCAAATGGGGGACAAAGCTTCAAAAATAGGGACATATTTTAAGCACAGCTCACAGAAACCTAGAAAGTTGATAGAGGAACAGGGTTTGTATTAACACAACATTCTTGGAAGGATTAGACGTCCGAAACTGAAATGTATGCCATTATGTAGTGCCTCCAATCCTGATCTTGCCCATACAGACTTAGACTGACAGGTAGTGCATTACCACATATAAATTACATTTAGTATTAATACATATAATTACATAGCTTGTATTAATTTTTTGTCTAACTGAAGTTTAAGCATAGCTTAAAGCGGGTTTTTGTGTGGGGGTGCTCTGCTCAGCATTGCTTACACATCTCATAGGAGATAAATATAAATGTATAGCTAAAATCTTCAATGTTGAGATAGCGTAGTGGTTAGAGTTCTGGCTTTGTAGGCAGCAGTTCACGGTATGAGTTCTGGCTTTGTAGGCAGCAGTTCACGGTATGAGTACCAAGACAGGCCCTTCATTTTTACATGTGAAAGCATTGTCAAAACTATTTTAATTTTCTAAATTATGTAGTAATTGATATTTGTCAACCAGGGTAGTGTAGCTGGTCCAAAAGTGTGTAGCTGGTCCAAAAGTGAAGTGTCAGTGGATAAAACATGTGCAATCACCCATTGTAAATACAACTGTCCCATGCAGTATAGTCACACCCCAGGGTAATGTAATGAAAGCACATAGGGGGATGTCATGCAAAGTACATCATATACACTTAATACAACAGTAATGATTTATTAATTTGCAGTTCTGAAATATATTTGTAAAATGAAACTTGAGCAATGCTTAGCATTGCTTAGCTCTGCTCAACCAGTTTGAGCATTGCTTAGATGGGAAATGTAAGCAGCAGTCAGCTCAGGTAACCAGATTGGCGCACTGCTAATCACTGCTCAACATTTGCCCCTTTAAGCACTGTTCAGCTCAGCTTAGTGGGTTTGAACACTGCTCAGCTATGCTCAACATTTTCAAAATGGACCAATGATGGCAAAGGGTGGGAATATGGCCTTATTTAAACCGCACAGGGGGGAATACAACCAGAACCTGTTGTAGTTGATATTTCTGTGCATGAACTATGTTGGGCATTGGAGAGGGCACACACTTTAGGGCGCAGCACTGGGGCATTCTGGAGTTCAGGGTCATGGCTGGACTCCTTTTGGAACACCATGATGATAGTCTGCTTCAGGGCCACTACCAGGGCTCACAGTACAAAGCCTAGTCCTGGGACCATCTGACATGTGATGTCACCAGTGCTACTGGTATCCCCCAAAATGGTGAGCAGGTACAGCATCATTATGCTGAGCTAAAGCATAGGACGGGGGTGCTCTGGGCCCAGTGGATCAAACATTCATGGGCACAGAATGCTGCATTAAGTTTGTAAGTATCTGTATCAAGTAGTTTGTACCAAATTGTAGCCTGAGTATGTGATAGACAGGTAGGCATAATGTTTGTTTTTCTCCCCTACAGTTGCAGCAGAAAGGGCTAGCAGTATTGAGGACCAGGCTGACAGACTGACAAGGCTGTGTCGACAGGCCGAGTACAGATCTATCTTGCAGTATATAGTGCAATTAATAAGGATTACATTGTTTACTGCCAGTAGGTATACTGTGCTCTGTGTTTACCGAAAAAATTAAAGTTTGTCAGACTAATATTGATCCACAGGATATGCAGTAATAAAGCATGTGTCATGTCACTGTAATAAAGATTTATACCACAAACTATTGTGTTTACTCTGGTATGTTGTTGTAGAAATAAAATGTATACCGGTTCTTCACAGCAAATATGGCTTTGACAGCATGCATTAAATGAGGTTGTTGTGAGAGCTAGCTGATCTGGAAAACTGCAGGTTGTGGAGGTGTAAAACAAGATGTAAATGAAATATGAAATATGTTTTGCACTAAGCTATGAACCCTGAATAGTAATGTGTAATGTATCATCGTGTGTCTTCAGCTGCATTGCCTTGTGTTAACCTTTGCTTTACAGATTGTATTAGTTCAAAGGAGTAATGCACAGTACACTGTCATGCATGAATCTCAGTATTAGGTCACACTGTCTAACCAAAAGAGTATTAGGCAGAAATCAGTCAAACAAGAAATAGCAGTTACCCTGTAGCTCAATGTGTTGAAAAATAGTTTAGTGGTTTATTTTTTCACACCCAGACATAGTTCAAATCCAGGGTGTGGTAGTGAGATCTGTGCATAATTACACAGAAAGAATCATGATTATATGTAGAAACATTCAGGTAGTGTTAACACTTGAGATATGCTACCAAAACATACTAATACATTAATCTATGGCAGTTGTGAGGATGGTGCGTGAGAGCTGACTGTTGGATCCATGGAATACACAGCCTATACATGGTATGCTACAGGTAGTGTGAGGTGTATGGCATACATTTTACTGTGTGTGAGTTGGAGAGAGATGTCAGTCCCAGAGTCATTAGGTTGTCAGCTTATGTGTTACGCATTGGCTCTTTGCAAAGGCCATGACATACTAGGCATGCCTACATCTGCTTACAGAGGCAGGCTCAGGGGGTTCCTCCTTCAAGTCCCCCTGTAGCTGTGGAGGCCATGGCAATGGTGGGAGCTGTGTGGTCCTTCCCTGTGATGTTCCTGCCACAGCTGTTTCCACAGGATCATATTGTGTAGCATGGCACATACTATGAACATGTGCGCACATGTGGCTGGAGAGCACTGCAAGGCTTCACCAGATATGTCAAGCCAGCAGAATTGTCACTTGAGCATCCCAAACCCATGCTCTGTAATGTTCCTTATTTATGCATATGCCTCATTATGGCATTCTTCAGTGGGTGTGTGTGCATTTCTGATGGGTGTCATCATCCACGGTTCCAATGTATAGGAGGCAGCCATATGGGATGTCCCCCCTAGCAAATGCCTGGTACAGCTGTGAGGCATACCACATGTGTGAGTCATACTAGCTGCCAGCACACATACATTGATGATAATGCCCTGGACATTGCACATGACCTGGCAGTTGATGGAGTGATAACCCTTGTGGTTGACATACACTCTACTGTCTTCACTGGGGGGTGCTTTCATGTGGATGTGAGTGCAGTCTATGGCAGCCACTACCTCTGGGTAGTCTGCTACACAGTGGAAGAGACGCATATTGCTAGCTCTCTCCTCAGGGGTGGTGGGGTAATAAATGTGCTCATTGGCATGTGTTAACATAGCATCCAGGAACTGGTGGAGTACCCTGTATATAAATGCCTGTGAGGCCCCCAGGATGTCCCCAGTAGGTCTTTGGAAAGTACCTGTAGCTATTATTCTTAAGGCTACACATACCTTGGTTTCAAATGGGATGGGTTCCCCTCTGTTGGCTCTGGGTCTGAGGTGATGCTGGCATAGCTTGTTGAGTTGAAGTATATCCCTGTCCACCCTGTAGCACTTTAGTATCTCCAGATAATGTAGCCCCTGGAAGGTTACCCTGGTTCTGAACGCTTTTCTCCTCCTCATTCTGGGCTGGTTGTCAGCATCATCCTCATCCCTGCTGTCAGTCTGTAGCACATACAGATGTAGCAAAGCAGCAGCCCCTAACATTTTGTCAGTTAAAATTCATAAGTGTGTGCAGCAATGTTGCAGAGTTTGTGGGAAAAAACAGATAAAGTTTTTTGCATACATTCCAATGGCCAGCTATATAATTGAGGAGTCTGAATGGGCCACTGTGAGGGGCAGAGTCTTCATTAATGCTTTGTTGTTCATTTCCTTTATTCTGCTATTTCCTCTCTTTTTATTCTCTATTTCTACTGTGTTTAAGCCCCGTGGCACACCGTGCAAACCCATGGAGCTAGTGTAAACATTGCTGAACAAGAAACAGCCCTTCCCTGGATGCAAACACACTAATCATGTCAAGAACCAGCTAAGCACACACCCCATTTGCTTAGCTCTGTTTAGCTCAGTGCAAGCTACATGCCTCCAATGTGTTTACACCAAGAATGAAGCACACCCTTCTCTTGTCAGCTGCCCTTTCTGCTTACACTACTGCATTATAGCTGCTACATGGTTAGGTACCCGCGCCACAGTATCCCAAATTGTTATTCAATACATTTAGCTCATTTACATACACCACTCCCTTGGTCCATAGTTACACCACTACACCAGAGCTGAGGTCCTTAGCTACCACTGCTACTTCTTATTGTTATAAGACTACGCCGGAGCCGATGTCCTTAGCTACCACTGTTACTTCTTATTGTTATGAGACTACACCGGAGCCGATGTCCTTAGCTACAGCTGCTACTTCTTATTGTTAAGAGACTACACCAGAGCCGATGTCCTTAGCTACCACTGTTACTTCTTATTGTTATGAGACTACACCAGAGCCGATCTCCTTAGCTACCACTATTACTTTTTATTGTTATGAGACTACACCAGTTCTGATGTCCTTAGCTACCGCTGCTACTTATTGTTATGAGACTACACTGGAGCCGATGTCCTTAGCTACCCCTGTTACTTCTTATTGTTATGAGACTACACCAGAGCTGATGTCCCTAGCTACCACTGCTACTTCTTATTGTTATGAGACTACACCGGAGCCGATGTCCGCAGCTACCACTGTTACTTCTTATTGTTATGAGACTACGTCAGAGCTGATGTCCGTAGCTACCACTGCTACTTCTTATTATTATGAGACTACATCGGAGCCGATGTCCTTTGCTACCGCTGTTGCTTCTTATTGTTATGAGACTACACCACAGCCGATTTAGTTAGCTACCACTGCTACTTCTTATTGTTATGAGACTACACCGCAGCTGATGTCCTTAGCTACCACTGCTACTCCTTATTATCAGACTATGCCAGAGCCGATGTCCTTAGCTACCACTGCTACTTCTTATTGTTATGAGACTACACCGGAGCCAATGTCCTTAGCTACCACTGTTACTTCTTAATGTTATCAGACTACACTGGAGCTGATGTCCTTAGCTACCACTGCTAGTTCTTATTGTTATGAGACTACACTGGAGCCGATGTCCTTAGCTACCACTGTTACTTCTTAATGTTATCAGACTACACCGGAGCCAATGTCCTTGGTAACACTTCTACTTCTTATTGTTATGAGACTACACAGCAGCTTCCTATTACAAGTTCAAAGTAGTGAACTTTTGTTCTTGTAATAGGAATCCATAGATATATATATATATATATATATAAGTCATCATATGCACACAAACACATACATGTATATACTTTATACTTGTGAAACTAAACGGCATAAAATATGAAACAATTGCAGATATTTAAACATTTTCTATTTCAGCTTCTGTTCATCTCTTGCTATGTCTCTTTCATCCTCTCTCTCTCTGTATATGTGTGTGTGTGTATATATATATATATATATATATATATATATATATATATATATATATATATATATATATATATATACACACACACATATATACACACACACATACATATTTCTATATCTATATATGGGATCCCTACCAAATACCAAATGCTTGAAATACCAATGCCCGAAATCCCGAGCCTACATGACTGAAAGACCACATTAATGAAGCATCAAAATCCAGACTCTCAAAATACCGCTGTTCCACAATCTCGAAATCATGACCCTGATGACTGCAGCCCACACACATGGACCATACACCATACACTAGTTCATAGGAAGTTACTAGGCTAGTGGCCCTAGAGCCTTTATAAGCCTAGCCATGTTAATCCCAAGTATCGCTGTAACACAAGCAAATTCACCCTGTGCACTTTGAACAGAAGAACATCACTATGGATAGTGACTTCACGGCATAAACACCAAGTAATTCCTTGTCAAATTCCATAACCAACAATAGATT
This sequence comes from Protopterus annectens, assembly GCF_019279795.1. NCBI lineage: Eukaryota > Metazoa > Chordata > Ceratodontiformes > Protopteridae > Protopterus > Protopterus annectens. Next base: position 863,596,088 of record NC_056750.1, read on the forward strand.
GCAAAGCAACATTAAACACAATAAACCCCAAGTATGTGTAATAGGCACCCAGTGTTTCCTGGTACAACGACTGCAACAGTATCACATCTTTAACAACCTTGCGATAGCTCTAACTCCAAAGATGTGAAAGCACTCTGATTATCCAGGGCCTTTTGGAATTGACTGTCTCTCTGTACAAGCTTCTTACGTTTAGGGGAAGGAGGGCAGCCCGCAATTAATCTTTCCCGCAATCCATCTACACGATTCTGTTCCTTAGCCAAAGCACCCATGAGCACCGAGAGATCAGTAGTCCTACATCCAATCAAACACTTTAAGCAGTGATGCCAGGCTTCTACTGAATTTTGCGTACGAGGTAGTAACAGGTGGTTTAATTCACTGACATTCCAAAATGTAATGGGGAATAATGGCAGAAACCTGGTAACTGCTGTTGACTGTGTTGAAAACTTCCTTAACTTCCCCAATACATACCAGTCTGTAAAATATTGAACAATCTCCCTCCCTTCATGTGGGAATGTCTCCTTTAAGAGACTGAAGGTTGAAATGAAATCCGGTTCACTCAGAAATGCTAGGGCAACCAAAGCTTTCATCGCTAACTGGAAGGCATGATTTGAATTATACAGTTTACCCAACCCTGCTTACTGCACCTTTCTCCACACATTCTGACTGAAGTGAAACATGCAGCCCTTCACTCTGATGTCAGCAAAGTTCAGCCTAATACTTTTCAGAGCCACTACCTCAAAATCACAGAGTATGAACTGTAAACTTAATTGAAACCCATGCACAGACATTAGGTAATCACACAATGCCACATCATGTTATATGCCCGTAAAGACTTTTTAGACATTAAGCAATACATTAATGGAACACATTTACTGTAACCTCCGTACTTTACCATGCCATGTATACTATACAGTTGCCTGCATAGTACACTTTTGCAGAAGTATGTACCGTCCATCAACCAGATGGTGGCTACACTTAGGTCATGGAGGTTGTTCAGTGGACTAAACACCACTACAGACAGCTGGGAAGTGGGGTCCACCATACGCTTTTCAATGAATACTCCACTTTGGAATGGGAACATGGACATCTCCAGGTTCTCTAATGTAAGGTCAGGGATGTGTGTTTCATTCACATAGTTCGTTCTCACCCTTCAAATTTGTTGTAGTAGAGCTTTCTTATTAGGCAAGCTTGGCACACAATCCAAGGATGTTGATGCCATCACATCCTCCATGAGCATGCAAGGAGTATCTCTTGACATTGATGCTTTCTCCTTTAGTGCACCACACACTATTTCTCAACCTTGAATGGGTCTCCCACATGGTTGAGAGGAATAATCTTTAAAAGTTCTTCACCTTCCGGCAACGAGAGTGTTACTGTCCTACCCTTACATTTACCACTCTGAGTTTACAGCACCAGTAACATCTCGTATGAGACTTCCAGGTGATACACATAGCCGTCAATAACCAGTACCTCCTTACATTTCTGTGATTGTAGCCTGGTGTAGAGTTTACCGATGCCCCCAGGCACAGTATAGCAGTTGTCAGACATGCCTTTTACTGTTACACATTGTACAAGCAGGTGGTGTGTTACTACACCTTTATAGCTTCCTGCTAATCGCTACAGGTTACTGCATCTCAAACAACATACTACCACATCGGTATTCCGGACTTCGGTACACACACACACATTATATATATATATATATATATATATATATATATATATATATATATAGAGAGAGAGAGAGAGAGAGATACACACGTATATATAGCTTATATAACTAAATACAGGATATATATATATATACACATATACACCTGTACACAATTTATTTTTACATTTATATAGATAGATTGTTAGATATGCATACATACACACATTCAGATATAACTATATATGACCTGTACTTATGCATATGTGTATATATTAGCTACAGGTGATTCCATTGTGAGACACACAGATATGCCTGTCAGCAGGCTGGATAAGGAAAGGGTAATGGTCAGCTGTCACTCAGATGCTAGGATCTGCCATATCACTCATGCACTCAAGTCTATCAAGAACTACTGTACTGACTCCATCAGTGTCCATGTTGGTGTCAATGACTTGACACATACCTCTCTGCACTATAAGAAGAGAGACATGACTGATCTCTTGAATCCAATGTCTCATGCAAGTATGTCCTTGGCATTAAACATAATTTTACCTTCACCTATCATTTATTTATTTATTTATTTAACATTTGTTAACTGGGAAAGTCCGACTTGGAACGTAGTCAATTTTCAATGGAGGCCCGGGGAGAAATGCTCCAGATGCATGTCTTTGAATATGGGAGGAAACCGGAGTACCCGCAGGAAACCCACACGAATGCAGGGAGGACATGCAGACTACATACAGAAGCCACCCCAGCGAAGAATCGAACCAAATAATCTCTTGCTGTGAGGCAACAATGCTACCGTTGCACCACTGTGCCGTCCAATGCATCCCACGACAATGCGCCGGCATCATGATGCCTCAACTAGAAGCAGAAAAAGAGTGACTTCAATATTTGGCTTATTTCTGATTTAATTGCAAGGTCATCCATTATCTGTCAGTCCAGGAACACAGGATCGATATAACTCAACTTTTTAACACAGATGTTCATCTGTCACCACTTGGATTTTGCTAACTGGCTAAGTCTAGTGACACTACCATACTGTCTGTTTTGAGCAGTCTCTAGCACAAACTTCCCCATCTAAAAACTCTATCTACAAGAAAACAATCAAGCTTATGCTGCTAAAAGCTAAGAGTGTAAACACCAAAAGTACAGTTGTGTACACTTACCATAAATGTAGATGTTAGAGTGTATTCACTGTTGCAGTCATTACATTTGGGTTATCTGCTTGCAGGTAGCCCTCAGTTGGCCTGATTATCAAAGTCTTGGGTCCTGCGTCGGTTGCGGTCTCATCTTCCATGACGTCAGGTAGTCAGGCATGCAGCCAACACCATTACATCAGTTTTTCTTGCCCCAGATGTCAGGGGCCCCCATAATGGGAAGCAATTGTATACAAGGTTACACCTCCAACAAAAAGTAAATACACCATAAAGCTTTAAGCATAGCATAGAGGTATAGTCAATAGAAGTCAGGGGGATGGAAGGAGGGTAACCAGGACTGCAACAGTGAATATACTCGGACATCTACATTTATGGTAAGTGTACACAACTGTACTATGTTCTTCATGTTTCACTGTTGCAGTCATTACATTTGGGTAGATTCCCAAAGCTAAGGAAGGGAGGAGGCAGTTAGCATTAGGACCAGCTATAAGGCCCTGCAAGACTGCAGTGGCAAAACCAGCTCTGGATTTAGAAAAAATTGGCAAGTGGTAATGCTTGTGAAGGTATGTACAGAACTCCTGGTAGCAGGTTCTAGGATGTCCCTTGTAGGGACACCTCTGAGAAAGGCTGTAGAGGAAGATGCAGCCCTGGTTGAATGTGGTCTTATCCCCTGTGGGGTTGATTTTCCATGATGCTTATAGCAGAAATTAATGCAATGGCCTATCCACTTAGAAATGGTTTGCTTTGAAATGGCCTTCCCCTCTGCACCTGCAGCAAATGCAACCAGCAGCTGTTCAGATTTCCTGAGAGGCTTAGTCCTGTCCAAGTAAAATCTAAGTTGTCTGTGCACATCCAAGGAGTGCAGTATTCATTCCCTTTGTTCTGTGGATTAGAAAAGATGGTTGGCAAATGAATGCACTGATTAAAGGCCACACTGGATACCACCTTGGGCATTAAGGAGGGATTGGTCCTGAGGGACACCCTGTCTGCACGAAAGATGAAGGGTCCACTGCCATGAGGGCCTGTAATTCAGACACCCTTCTTTCTGAAGTGATGGCTAGGAGGAAGGCTGTTTTCCAAGAAAGGAATTTTAACTACCTCCCTTTGAGCCAGCTGCAAATGCAGAGTAAGTTTTTTCAATACAAAGTTAAGGTCCCAGGCTGGAGTAGGGGCTCTCCTGTGTGGTCTTGGTTTTTGGCCCCTCTGAGGAATTGCTTCTTCAGAGGATGAGAGAAGAGGGGTGGCTCTGTATTATAATGAGCTGAAATGGCAGAAGCATGAATTTTGATGGAAGAAAAGGAAAGGCCCTTGTGAAGCATCTCAGTTAAGTACTGAAGAATGTGAGGTAAATTGGGCACAGTTGGGTCCGTCCCCTGTGTTTGGCTCCAGGAACAGAATCTCTTCCATTTTCAGCATAGGATTTTCTAGTACTGGGCCTCCTTGCCTCCAGAATGACATCCATCACTTGCTTACTGAGGGATGGTAACAGAGGGATCATGTAATTAGCCAGGCTGCAAGGTTCAGGGTTTGAAGCTGTGGGTGCAGAATCTGGCCCTCCTGTTGGGACAGCAGGGCAGGGGTGTGAGGCAGGTGTCATGGTTCCAGAAGTGACACTACGCAAGAGGGGGTACCAGTGCTGGCATGGCCAATCTGGTGCAATAAGTATTTTCCTTGGTTTGTCCTGTTTGATCTTTAGTAGCATTTTGGAGAGGAGAGGCATAGGGGAAAGGCATAAACTGGCAGGTTTTTCCAAGTGAAGGACAGGGCATCCACTTTCCAAACTTGTCTGTGGGGAGTCCTTGTGCAGAATTTGTCCAATTGGTAGTTCTGAGCGGAGGCAAACAGGTCTAGCTCTGAGCTCCCCCATTTGATTCTCAAAATGTTGAATATCTTTGGTTTCAGTTTCACTCGTGTGGGTCCATGAGATATCTGCTTAGGTCGTCTGCCAGTGTATTTAGCTTGCCTGGCAGGAATTGAGCTTGTAGGTGCACTTGGTAGCTCAAGGCTGTGTTCCACAGAGCCATGGCTAGTCTGCATTGGGGGGGGGGTATGAATGGGTTCTCCCTGCTTGTTTATGTACCACATAACAGTGGTGTTGTCTATCTTTACCAATAATTGTCCTGGAAGAATGTGGTCCTTGAAGGCTGTCAGAGCATTCTGTACAGCTAACATTTCTTTTTGATTGATATGCAGGTGTATTTGACTCTGGTTCCATTTGCCCTGAATGCACTGCCCTGCCAAGTGTGCCCCCCAAGCATATTCTGATGCGTCTGTTAGGGTTTGGGTGGCAGGGGGTAGAGTGAATGGCAGTCCTTTGCTTTGGTGGCAGGCCTCTGCCCACCAAAGGAACTCTGTCTTTAGACAAGGTATGATAAGCATCATTGATTCTAGGTCCTGTAAATGTTGGCACCATAGGCTTTTTAGATACTATTGTAGTTTCCTCATATGCAGTCTTGCATATGGAATTAGTAGAATGCAAGAGGCCATGAATTCCAGGGCTTGCAGTATTTTCCTTGCAGATAACTGGGTCTTTGTGGCTAGTAGTTTGAAGTAGGCTGTCAAATGAACTTGTTTCTCTGGTGTGAGGTATGCCATCTGGCAAGTTGTATTCAAGCTTGCTCCCAGGAATACAATTTGTTGGCAGGGTATAGATGTGATTTCTTTTCATTTATGGTGTACCCCAGAGAAGTTAGTCATTTCTTTACAAATGCCAGATGATTTAATAGTATGTCCTGGCTTTCTGCCTGAATTAGACAATTGTCCAGGTGTGGGATATTTGAATATTTCTTTGCCTGCAAAATGCAATGACTGGAGCTAGGCACTTTGTGAATACCCTGGGCACAGTAGATAAGCCAAAGGGCAGTACAGAGAACTGATAGTGCATGTAGCCTGCTCTGAAGAGTAGGTATCTTCTGCAAGATTTCCTTATTGGGATGTGCAGGTAGGCTTCCTTTAAATCCAATGTTGCCAACCAGGCATTTTTGCCTAGCATAGGAAGTAGCTGATGAAGACTTAGCATTTTGAATTTTGGAATTAACAAAAAAGTGTTTAGGATAGACAGGTCCAGGATAGGACACCAGTTGTCGTCTTTTCTGGGTACCAGGAAAAGTCTTGAGTCGAAACCTTGCCCCCCTTCTTCCTCTGGGACAGACTGAATAACCCTGATGCTTAGAAGAGAGAGAACTTGCTTTTGAGCCTCTGCCCACTGATTTGGGGGTAGGTCTGGCCAATCGTTTAGGGTTGGTAAGGAGTGGAAGTGGAATCTGTATCCTTGGGAAACTATATTTAAAACCCATTTTCCTAGGTAATGAGTTCCCAGTTTTCTGCATGCAGGGCAATCTTTCCCCCTAAAGGAACAGTCAGTTGAGCAGGGCTTGGAATGTTTAAAGTTAAGTCATTGTGACAGTTTACCATGGGGGGGGTGTCTTATTATTTCCAGCTTTGGAAGTGAGAGCCCCCCACTGCTTAGGCCCATGATTACCTTGGAACTGAAGTCTGGGTATTCTGCTGGTTCTGGGTTTTGACTGAGAAGGCCTGGAAGAGGCAGGAAAGGGCCAATTCTTAGAAGGCCAGTGCCTACTAAATCAGGGAGGTTGCGCTTGCAGGAAATCTTTAACAGTTTGCATATATTTAGCTTTTCCCTCCCATCTTTTTAAGTACTACTTCTGCTTTGTTGCCAAACAGGCAGTCTTGGTTTAAGGGAGCATCCGGTAATTTAGCTTTAACATGATCTAGCAAAGATTGCTCCTTAAGCCAAGCATGCCTTCTAAGTACAGACCCAGTGACAGCAGCCCTGCAAGATGCCTCTAATGAATAAACACATTGCCAGTTATGTTGTACAGCTTGTTCAGCAGAATGCATTAAATCCTGTAATTCTTTATTTTCAGCACAGTCAAGAATTAGCATCAATTTCTGTTTAAGCAATCAAATAATATGCTGCTGATACTTTAACATATGAAACTGACAGTTTAAGGTCCTAATGGCCAAAGTTGCAGAAGTGTACAACTTCTTACCCAATCTGTCCAGGGCCCTGGAATCTCTATCAGAGGGGGTAGGGTTTTTGGCAGCTGTAGCCTTAATACCTTTGGGCACCTGTGAAATGGTCTCAGGATCCGCAGTAGGATTCTTAAAGAAGAGCTTGTTAGAGTCAGGAACTCTAATACCCGTCAGGTTTTCTGGGAGCTGCAGGTAAAGTGTCAGGGGCCAGGCTAGATTCCGAGAAAGCATCATCTACAGTGTCCAGTGCAGGAGGGATAGCTAAAGGCCTGTGTTGAGGTAGGAGTAAGAATTCCCTAAGCCTCTTTTTGGAGTCAGAGTAATCCTGGCTTTACCAGCGGAAATGCTCCCTAAGAGTATGCAAAGTTTCACCAAAAGAGAAATCCTCTAGAGGGGAAACAGAAGGAATGGAGTCCTCTGCATCAGAATCCTCCTAGGTAGATAAGGGCAACTCCTGGTCATCAGAGAAAACAGAAATTTCAGAATCCTGATCAGAAGAATCAGAAGGAAAAATCAGTTCTAGGTCTCTTAGAGGGAGATGGGTGGCTTCCCCTGATTAGAGTAATAAGGTCTTCAGCCATTCTTATGTGTTTTTTAGGCATAGAGGCCTGACCATGCAGTCTGGGTGTCGGTTTTCTAGGCATGGATCGAGTTTTAGGCCTTGAAGATGGTGCCGGTTTAATATGCAAGTCAGTAGGCCTGAATACACCCTCAGAAGCCGGTGCCAGCACAGGGGCTCCGGACCCATCCAAGGTAGAGACATCCGCAGGTTCCACAGTTGAAGAAGCATCTTGTGGCATACCAAACTCTGAATTGGTCTCAGTAGAGGCCTGCAAATCTGATGTAGCGGGTATTAGGGGCTGCAAAAGTGCCTCACTGAGTACCGTCGAACTGGTGACTAGCTTAGAAGCATCGTCGGCAGCTTTGGACCTATGCAGTCTCTGTCTTTATCTATGCGTTTTTTCAGAATGTTGGTAGTCGAGTGGCTTACCGCACCAATTTCAGGATAATTGAACAGAGTACCAAAATATTTAGATGCGAAAATGAAGTGACGAATAGTTTGAGGTTTAAATAAGGTACAAAACCAACAGCGAGGTATGTCATGGTCTGGGCCTAAGCAAGGAATGCAGTACGAATGAAAATCTTTATGACGTATTTGCTTTCTACAAGAAATACAATTGTTAACTTTTACTGACATTGGTTTAGAGCAAGAAAAAGGTCCCCCAATGAGGTACTTATCTTAGTTGAAGACTTCGGATCTGAAGCTCGAAAACAAAAATTTCAGGAGTCACCGAATGGCACTTGTGAACTGCTTCTGCTTTGGGCACCACATGGCAAGAAAGACTGATGTAATGGCATCGGCTGCATGCTTTACACCTCTGACTACCTGACGTCATGGAAGATGAGACAGCAACCAACACAGGACCCAAGACTTTGATAATTAGGCCGACTGAGGGCTACCTGCAAGCAGATAACCCAAATGTAATGACTGCAACAGTGAAACATGAAGAACATCTGCACTCAAAGTAGTCCTCACCTTGGAAGATGCAGACAGTTGTCATAGAGACCTGCTCCAAGGATGTGGAGATAACCACAGCTATAACAGGTTACACCTCTTTTCAAAAAATCAGACTACGCAATGAAGGCGTGAAAACTAAAGGAGGTGTCATACCGATTTTCTTTACAGATAAATACACATCCATACTGCTGCAACAGCATGCTTGACTCGAGATCCTCAGGTGCCCGCATCATGGATCTGGGACTTAACAATAGGGGGGGCCACTAAGGAACCTCAACTGTGAGTTACTCCATTGTGATATTTGACAACATGTGTCTTATCTGAAGTAACGATCACACATGAGTCACCACCTCTACAAAAATTACTTCTCTGAAGAAGATTGTAACCTATTACAGGGTGTTATAAATATCTCCTCTCCCCCTTAAATGAAACTGTCAGCTATGTAGAGTTGTACAACAATGCTTTACACAAACAGCTGTTTGACTGCACTGACTCAGCCATACCTCATAAAACAAAAACTAGCTCCTCAGGAAGAGCAAACCTACCTGGTGGATAAATGGCACAAATAGGCTTTAAAATAAGAGGAAGAAATTGATATCACAGACATATGCGAGTCATAAGCTGGAATCAGTCACTCATCATCTTAAACAAGTCGTCAGTCACCCATCATCTTAAACAAGTTGATAATATTTCTTGTGAAGTCATCCAAACCGAACATGGAATCATAATTAGCTTCCTGAACTAAAGACATCCAGAAGACATTCTTCATTGCCATGCGTAAACGATAAGCAATTGGCCGATTGATGCCAAACTTGTAGTTAATGACAACACATTCCATGGGGCTGTGGACATAGCTAACCTGTTGGCTGACCGTTTCTTGGACATCTTCACTCCCCTGTCCCAGTCACACGTGCCCCATGACATCCTGACATGTCTCCTACCCTGTATCTCTAAGGAGCACAGCATTAATGCCATCTGTAAGGCCAGTAACACAACATCTATGGCACCTGATAACATCCCAGGCTGTGCCCAACATGGGCTCCAACAACAAGGGTAATATTTTCAGTCAAAGTATAAGCACTGTCTTCATCCAGGCTGATGACAATGGTGGTGCTTCAAATGACCTGGGCAACAATAGACCAATTATCCTCAATAGATGTATCAGCAAGCCCTTGGCACGAATAATCATGGATCATAGCAATAATGTAACTTGGAAACACATGGCCCTACTCAATTTGGATTTCACAAAGGGAGATCATGCATGTAAAATCTGGTTGACTTTCTTCAGATATTCACCAAGGCCCTGGATGACAGAAAATCTGAGCATACATCATACCTTGAATTAGCAAAGTCATTTGACAATATCTAGTCTTCTATCATTACACAAGTACCTAACGAGCTCACTAATTGAACAGATACAATTTACATGGGGGAATCCATAAAAAAAACACGCCTGTAAACACTGCTGTTCCACCTGTAAGAGTCACTCACATCTACTGCTTTGAATATAATTCTACAAAGTACAAGTACAAAGTAAAGTTCTGTGCCCAACAAAGCTTGTGATGGCTGCCAACTGGGAGTGGTCATAGAATCTGCAAATGATGTCACCAGCTTGTGATGGCTGCAAACTGGGAGCAGTCATAGAATCTGCAAATTGTCAACATCCTACAAGACGCTATTACTCAAACAAGAGATTGGTGCCAAAGTCATGGGCACAAACTCACTGAACAAAAATGTATCATTCTCCCTTTTCGGTAATAGAGATGTACCTGTTTACTACCAGATCAATAGCAACACCAGAAGTACGCACTGAAGGGTGTGAGACCAGTGCAAAAAAACTTCACAGAAAACCCATTTTTTAAAAACAACTCTACAGAGGTAAGAAGGCCATTCTGTGCTGCTCATCTCATACCCAACGTCACTGCCTAGGGAAAAAAAAAATTATAACCTTCCTGGACTCTTCCCTCATCATGCCAATACTTGTGTACAATGCCACTTTTGGTATATCCCTTTCCAAGCACCGGTATGAATTGATGAGACCACAATGGTTCCTGACAGCCTATGTGGATCATCTTAAATCACTCTCACTTTAGTCTGTTTTATACAGACTACTCTGAGGCAATCTTTGCCTTATATATAAGGCAACCTTTGATCCTGCTATATTGTAAATGCTGCATATTTGCAAATGAAATAGTACATGGATTATACTCTGTAAAGGCATTCAACTACTATGTGACATTTAGAGATCCATGTTGGAGGAACAAACTAGTCTACCACAGCTTACCATACATTTGGAAAAGACTCACACTTCATGTCAAGCAGACCACCCAATTGGCCTTCTTATAGGTTCATAGGTAGGTACTAGGCTATTAGCCCTGGGGCCTATATAAGTCTAGCCGAAAAGGTACCCTGGCTTTCGTTACCCAAGAAAATTATTTTCCTGTTCCCCTGTTGAGCAGAGCCAGAGAAGTGATCCCTGGGGTGAATTTCCTATTTCCCATCCAATCATCAAGATTTTTCTTGAAGAGTGCACTTTGTTTGACATAGATAGGTAGTCTGTTCCAGAGTATGGGAAGTCTCTGGGACAGGAATCTATCCCTCCAGCATGTTTTGTTTATTGTGGTGACAAGGTTTAGGTCCATAGAGCGTGTAGCTCGGAGGGATTGGGATTTCTTTAAGTGGAGCATGTCCAACAGCTCTGGGTTTGACATAGCTTTGTATGTTAAGCAGAGATCGCCTCTGAGTAGGCGATATGCGAAGGAGTAAAGCTGGAGTTATTTGAGACTGTCGGCGTAGGGCATCTGTATGAGGCCAGTAATCATCTTTGTGAGGTATTTCTGTGGCCTTTCCAGTTGTTGTAGATATCTTGTGAGGTACATACCAAAAGGGGCATTGTACTCTATTAATGGGTCTAATGAGTGATGAGTAGAGGGGAACAATGACCTATTTTTTTCTGGATGAGAAACCTTTTGTGATGAGGTAAGCCACGTAGAAGGATTTCCTGACCACTGTGGCGATGTGATTATCAAAGGAGAGACTACTGTCCACCTGCGTTCCCAAGGTCTCACACTTTCAGTGTTAAGTAGACTACCACTTATGTGGTAGTTCATGGGTACAGAGTTTTTACCAAAGGGGATGACAATACACTTGTTGGCACTGAGCTTCAGGCCATGGCTTTGACACCAGGCATCTGTCTCAGTGAGGCCCTTTTGTAGTATGTCCACATCGTTTGGAGTTTCGATTATGGCTCCTAGTTTGCAGTCATTTGCAAACATTGTTAACCAAATACCTTCTGTGTTAGTCTGTACTTCAGAGAAGTAGATACCAAACAGGAGAGGACCCAAGACTGAACCCTGTGGTACTCCACTTGTCACTGGTCTGAAGTCGGATTTGGAGTCTGCTACTTTCACAGTGCAGGTTCTGTCCATGAGCCAGTTGGCAACCCATCTTGTGACATAGGGATTTATACCTAGTTTAGTGAGCTTATCTATAATTCCAGAGTTGGGGATGGTGTCGAAAGCCTTGGCGAGATCTAGATAAGCTGTGTGAACCACCTTACCCTCATCTATGGCTTTGGTGACTACTTCAAAGAAGTCAATCAGGTTTAGGAGACATGATCTGCCTTTTACAAATCCGAACTGGGTAGGGTCCAGAGTTTGGAGATTACCAATGTCTTTGTTTATGAGTTCCATAATGATACGTTCCATGGCCTTGCAGACCGGGCTAGTCAGGCTAATGGGGCGGTAGTTCCCGGGGTCCGTCGTGGCTCCCCCTTTGTGGAGTGGGATAACAGTCATGCGCCATTCAGTGGGCACAAAGCCTGAGGTGAGGCTATGATTGAACATGGTACTTGGGTAGGATGCCATTTCATTCTGTAGTTCATGTAGAATGCAGCCTGGGATATTGTCAGGTCCCATGGATGCTGTGTTCTTGGCTTTGGAGAGTGTTTTGTTTACCTGTGCAGCCTTGATTACAGGAACTTTGCATTCTTCCAGTATAGAGCTATAGAATGATTTGTCCATTGTCTTTAGAGTCAGTGGCAATTTTGTTTTCGTAACTAGCTTTGGAGGATTTTATGAGGGATCTCAGCTTCTTACTGAGGTTGACCAGGGAGTTCCTCCAGTCATGGGATTTTACTCTTTTTTTGCAGCAGTTTCTTTCTTCTGTTGTAGAGTTTGTTTATGGCAGAGGACCACCAGATTAGCTTCCTTTTTTTTTTGGAGGATAACATCTTGGTTCTATTAGGGATAGCATGATCCATGCACTTGTGTAAGTGCTTATAAAGTGCATTTGTGTAGGATTCAGCAGTCATACCTCTATTGTCCATCTGCATGGGTGTCATGAAGTTTGCCACTTCTGTCTTAAGAAGTGTGAAGTTGGCTTTGGAGAAGTTTTTTATGGTGGTTGCCCGAATTGGGAGTGGGAGCGGGATGTGGATGTCTAGGGTGATTACCTTGTGGTCGGATCTGACCAACGAGGAATTGACCTCTGGTGTGGAACACACCATGTTGATAATGACCAGGTCAAGGATATTGCTGCCCCTGGTGGGGGTGTGAATAAAGTTGATCCAAGGCATTGGAATTTATGAATTCCAGAAAACGTTGAGCAAGAGAGTTGGTACATGAGTAGTTTTCCCAGTTAATGGTGGGGTAGTTGAAATTGCCCATTATTAGGGTGTTGGGTTGTACCCTAATACTTTCCAGTGTATCAAGAAATGAGGAGTGGAAATCCTGGGGCATGGTGTGGGGTCTGTAGCAAGCTACAATTTGGATTGCGGTCTTGCCCAGAGTTAGTTGCACTCGGATAATCTCGGATGCATTATCTGTGCAACTAGCCTGGAGTTGTGGATATCCTTAATGGATATGGACACGCCTCCACCTTTAGTGCTTTGTTCCGGGTTAGGTGGCCGAAAGATGTGGTATGAGGCCTGGTAACACAGGGGTGCTCTCTGGAGCTTTGAACCAGGTCTCTGTCACTGCACAAATGTCGATGCTCTCCATTTTGAGTGCCTCGAGTGAGTGCATTTTGAGGTTTAGACTTCTAGCATTGAGTAGGATTACCCTCATATTTTGCTTGCCTGTACTTTTTACGGTGGTGAATTTGTCATTTGAACCTTGCCTAAAAAAGGCACTATAGGGGTGGCAAGAGCCTTAGCCAGTATCCGGAATCCCAAGGGTAACAGGTGCAGGCCATCTCTGGCAAAGCATCGTGGTCTGTCGATCATGTTGTCCCAGGCAGACAAATACTGGATCCCCTTAGAATGACACTGGAAGTTTTAGCCAATTCTTGAAGTCAATCATTTTGTCCTTGTACTGTGGTATAATTCTGGGTGATGGCAGGATGTTACTCAGGGCTAGGGTCATACCTGCCTGGGCTACAAGATTGGAGAGCTCCTCCATGTCTCTTTTCATGTAGTCCAGTTCAAGTAGTTCTTCAAACTCAATCAACCAATTGGATGCGTAACTGTAAATTCACATGTGGGTTTCCACCTGTATCTCTTTCTGACATGGGCATTAGGTGCTGTTCAGCGAAATAAGAGTTGAAATGGGCTAGCCTTTAAAGGGCACTAGGGCCATTAGCCTACTAAGTTCCACTAGTACTTGTGTTCAAGCATACAATAATAGCCAACTTAACTGATAAAAAGAAATACTTAACCATATGCATATATATATATATATATGTATGTATGTATATATGTTTATGTATAGTTATGTATAGATGTGTATGTGTGTATATATATATATATATATATATATATATATATATATATATATATATATATATATATATATATATACACACACACATTATATATATATATATATATATATATATATATATATATATATATATATATACACACACACACACACACACACACACAACTATATATGTATGTATGAATACATATATCCATGTTTGTGTGAGCTCATAACTGTTTGTGTGTGAGCACATCCATTTGCTTGTTGGATTGCATGTCATACCTCTGCAATAAAGTGGTTCACTTTATGTAATATTCTCTCTCATGAATTCTAAGTCTGTGCACCCTTGTATGATCTACTCCTTACTTAAAATTCTCAATTCACCTTATCTCATTACTCCTGGCAAGGAATTTGCCATTAGAATATAGCGTGAAACACTAACTATAATTGTATGAATACAATACAATCACAAGTATTTTTTTCTATGTAATTCTAAGAGGTGGATGTAACTTACCCGTTTTGTGGCATAGCATTTACTAACATACAATTATTCGTTTTACTCGGCATTACGTCACCATCATCATTTTCTCAGCTGCTTTTCACTCTGTATATTGGCATGCATATCTCCAATCTTCCATAATTTCTTTAATACTTAGTATGTCTTCACATATCATTCACATTTCCAAACTATTCCCACATTTTTCTTCTAAGCAGTCAGGGATGAAACTCTATCCCTTTGATATCAGCAGTGCAAAAAAGATACACTAATTGTTTACTCACACTTTGAGGATGACCCTGTGTTATTCATGCAGATTACCTTGGCCACCTTTGTTATGTAATTCCACCTTAATCCTTTGAACTATTACATGAACATCTACATACCTTTATTTTGTTCCTTTGAGATCGGCTGTCCATTCTTTGTTATGGCAGGCTTTTAGCTGCTGCATGTCCCAGGCAAGACCGCTAACTCTTTTTTCCAACTTGTCAGCAGTTTTCTCCCCAGCAATCCTAACCTACTGGCTACCTACGACGTAGGAAAATAGAATTTAAAAAAAAAACTCTTTTTCTAAGGCTTCATCCCCAGTGCAGGGAAGAACCTAAACCACCTACTGTGCTGTGCTGCTTAAGGAAACAAGATAAGCACAGCAATGTATGTACATCCTGTTCATTACCTCCTGTAATTGTAGTTATTTTTTTTACCCTAGTTTATGGTAAATGTTAGCTGGGTCTAACTCCAGCCTGGACTGCCAGCAGCCACATTCTATTACTTTGCTCCCCATAATTTTTTTTACTACAACCAAGGCTTTAGTTTTTCCCACTTTGCCCATTATCTTTTCACTCCGTTCTATCTTTTCTCTCATCGTGGTATCTCTGCTGCTATTACAGTGTTGTCCCACTAGACGGCAGCACTTGCCCACTACTTAGCCTGCTGTATTCTCAATTAGCATCAAAGTGCTTCCCCTAACTACTTACCTGTTACCTCCACACTCTACACATCCCAATCTCACTATTGTCTTGCTCTCCTTTCCTACTCTCCCTCCAACAATATACTGTCCCTTACCTCCAACTTACTTACCTGGAACTTTCTTTCCACTTTCACTGCTTGTCTCTCTCATTGCCCCTCATCTCTCTTGCCCTTGGTTCAACCTGCTCCGTTCACCCTGTGGGCTCGCTCCGCTCCCCTACCCTACCCCCATTATAGTCCTAAACCACACCCCTTCCAACTCTCAACCAATCATATCTTCCTCATCAATTAAGTCACTAAACAAAGCCTAATTACCCCTGTCTAACTAGATCTATCCTAACTCTTCCCCTTCCACTCCATCCCTTAAGTTCAAGCCACTTAAGATGCAAACACTACCCTTTTCCCACTAAATATTAAACTACTACTTATTGTCACTATTTTACATTAACTGCATCCTACCTGCTAACCTTCTATAAATACTCTGAACACTTCCATTTCTACTACCCCAATAAGCAAACAAGTATAATACCACCGCCAATATCCCAAAGTCATATAAATATTACATGACTACCTACCTACATACTTCCAAAGTATCACAGATTAACCCATATTAAATATGCCAATCTAAAACCTAGAAAACCTTTAAACCAACTAAATGACATGCACAGCCCTGTCATATACCTCAACTATTAACTGATGGGGACATTCATCCCAACCCTGGCCCAACACACTCTGCTAATATTGAACTCCAAAGCCCTAACCCCTTTACTTGTATAACCCACCCAGTCTCCCTAGCTCACTTTCCATAGCTCACCTTAATATACATAGCATAAATAAAGTTGCCCACCTCCATGCTCTCCTAGATGTCCACTCCTTTGACATCCTATGTTTGTCAGAAACATGGTTAAAACCTTCAACTATAGATAATGAAATCTTACCACCTGGTTACAATATCCTACAAGCAGACCGCAAAGTCAAAAAGGGAGGGGAAGTTGCTATTCTCTCTAAAAAAAGGGTTACACATTACCACAGTAAACTTCCATCTACCTCTTGATAATAATGCAGAAATCCTTGCCACTAAACCACAACTAAACACTAGTAAATCAATAATTATAATCTGTATTTACCTACCTCCTGGCAATAACACCTGTACCCTCGAAGACATCCTTGCTGGGCTCTCTACATGTTTCTCCCAAGACACTATAATCCTAGGAGACTTTAATATTGATTGGAAGAGCTGCACAACTGATCAGTCAACTTCCCACATTAACCTTTATGGTTTCTCACAAATGATCAACTCGCCGACCAGAATTAACAAACCCAATAATAAAGAGACATTAGATTAGATACTGATAAATAACCACCAACAAATGTATAAGGCTGGAACCCTTCATGCTGATGTAAGTGACCACTCACTCATCTTTACAGTTAGGCATAGGACTGCTACTCCTAAACCAACCACTTATAGAACAATAAGATCCAATAAAATTTTAATCCTGATTATTTCCAGACTGAACTTAGAGCATGTGATTGGTCAACCATAAAACACCTCCCACTAGAAGATGGAGTAAATTACTTTAACTCAAAATTCTTAACAATCCTAGACTATCATGCTCCAAAAGGTACTATCAGAACTAAGTCAAAGTCAGCCCGATGGCTCAATAAGGAAACTAGGCATAACATCCTATTAAGAAACAAATTCTGGACTTTATGGAGATCCACAAAAAACCCACAGGCCAACTTAAACTTCAACAAATGAGAAATGAAACAAAAAAGCCATACTCTTAGACAAAAAAAACTTTTGCTGTCATCTCCAACAGGCAAACCAAAGTAATCCACAAAAATTCTGGGCTAGCATTAGACTTCTTCATCCTGGCCACTCTACTACACCACCCCCCACAGGTGCAAATCCAGAAAATCCCAAACAAACAGCAAATGGCTTTAATACCTTCTTCACAGATGCCATCCAAACACTGGCCAATCAATTAACACCCAATGGCTCTAATCTCCTAACTTCTGATACTAACTCACTTCCTATATTCCACTTGCAATCAGTCCCAACTCACCTTATCTGTAACCTCCTACAAAAACCTAAGCCAAAAACCCCATCAGCAGACCAACTACCAGCAGAATATCTGCAAAAAGCTGCCAAAGCCATAGCCTATCCTATATCACTCCTGATAAATAGAACCATAAAAGAAGGAAACATCCCTACCATCTGGAAGATCTCCCACATCATACCCCTACACAAGGGTGGCAACTAACGAATATTCTACTGTCCAATACATTACTTTCTCCTTTGGCTAAAATAATGGAAAGATGTATCCATAGACAATTACTACACCACTTACTGCAAAACAATCTACTTGCAAAATGTCAACATGGCTTTAGGCCATTCCATAGTACTACCACTGCTCTCTTATCCTTCTCCGATAGAATAAATCATAACACAAATAACAACATTCTCTCCTCAGCACTCTATCGACCTCTCAAAAGCTTTTGACATGGTTAACCACCACTTACTTATCAATGTATTAAAATCTCTTTCTCTTGATACTCTGGCTATACAATGGTTCCAGTCTTACCTAAATAACAGACAACAGGCTGTGCTTTGGGACAACAACTTATCTTCCCATCTCCCTGTTATCCTGGGAGTTCCCCAGGGCTCTATTCTTGGTCCCCTCCTATTTTCAATTTATATAAATGACCTTCGCCAAGCTATTACTCAAGCTACCTGTATTCAATACTCAGATGATTCCATAATAATCTGCTCAGCTAATTCTTCATCTGAACTGCAGTCCTTAACCCAGAAAATGTTTACCATAGTAGAAAATGTTTTTTTACAATGCTGCCTCCTCCTGAACCCCAAAAAGACAAAACTTTTACTCTTCACACCCACCCACAAATCCACCCCAATAGACTTCTCCGTTCATTCTAACAATGGTACTCATATCTCCAGATCGAACAAGTAAACTTCTAGGAATAACAATAGATAACAACCTTACCTATGAAACTCACATTAACAACACTATTAAAACTGTTAATAGGAAACAGAGCTCCCTTTATAGGATTAGGCCATTCCTTACTCCACAAACCAGAACTTCTATTGCCCACACCCATTTAATCTCTACACTTCTCTATGCTTCTTCCATATACACAAATCTGACAAAAAGCAACCTTAATAAGCTGTCAAACACTTACAATAGCACTGCCAGATTTGCCACAGCCTCTTCTTTCAGGACCCGCCACTGTCATAATTGGAAACAATTAGGCTGGCTAGAGCTACAAAATCTGCTCCATTATAACAAGCTCTCCATTGCCCACAAAATCCTCTTCCAAACAACTAAAACTCCAATACTTTCAAGCCTGTTTACCCCATATAAAAATCTTAAGACGTAATGCTCATCTAATAAATTACTAGTATCCACAAGTAAAGCCAACAATACTGCTGGTAGCTCTTTGTTCTCTAATGCTGTTGGAAAAAAAACTGGAACCAACGTCCATATGAACTGACATCACTGCCCTCATAGTATTCAAACAAAAATGTAAACTTTACCTGGATATACACTGGTTGTGCCCCTGTACAAACCCAGACTAATCCAAAATGGCATTGCTATCATCCTCTGACCTACTACTTCTTATCTGCTACTTGTACTATCAAGGACTGGTCCATATTTGTTCCTATTCTATCCTAAACTGCATAAAAAAGCACAATTATATTTCCTTGGGAACAGAGTTTCTAACAAACTTATCTAATGTTCTATAATAATTTAGTGTATTCAATGGTTGAAATGTTATGTAATTATCTGTAAAACAACGTCTGTACATGTACTCCATATGGCATGTTAAACATTTAATATATTAATAATTTTTAAGTGGAGCTCATCTCCCCTGGCCTCTACTGAAAATGGACATGTATCCAGATAGTCTAGCCCGGTTAACAAATGTAAAATAAAAATAAATTATAGATTTCCGCTATCCTCTGAACACTTACCTGGACATCAGACAAGGATGTCTTCTGCCTATCACACCAGCAAGCCCTCCTTTGTTATGGGTTTCTACCTTCTCCGTCTCAACAATTAGATTAACATCAGATGAGTCTGTCTTCCGTCTTTTGTCACCATTTCCTCAATTTGCAGTCAGAACTTCAAAAGTCTTATTTTATTATTCATAACACTTATGCAAACTATACTTTTGCTCTCGTAGTTTGAACTCACTTTTTCCTCTCCTTTCATATGAGCATTTCAGTCAATCCTAACTGACTGTGATCAACACTGCAGAAATTTAAGGAGTAGGCAATGTCTTTCATATGAGAATGTCACAGGAAGTCAAGTAATCATGCATCCATTTTTCACTGCATGTATTTTGAATTTTCACTGGAAATGTCCATTTTCATAGGCAATTTAATTAAACAGACAGACACACAGACAAAATCAGAAATAGACATTCATACATCTCATGCAACGCTGGTAAAAAGTTAAGTCTACAGAAAAAGCTAAACACATACATGAAGAATATTTGTCTCTCCATGTAAATAACTATGGTGGCTGTATCAGTACAAAGGTCATAAAATGATCTTTTGGTCCCCACTGGTATGACTGTATGCATCTGTGGGTATCTGTTGATGTATGCACATTTGGAATCAGAATTTATGTTGGTGTTCACGTGTGTGTGTGTGTGTGTGTGTGTGTGTGTGTGTGTGTGTGTGTGTGTGTGTGTATACATATGCACACACAAGCACACACACATATATATTTCTATATATAGTGTTGCACTTTAACAAATTTTATACAACTGCATACATAGCTAGATATATGTCTTTGCATCTATTTCTGTCTAGGTATTGTGTGTGTGTTTATGCAAATAGATATGCAATATACATGTATATAGCTGTGCGTGTGTGTGTGTGTGTGTGTGTGTATAGATATATATATATATATATATATATATATATATATATATATACACACACACACAAATCCTGCCATCACTTGCCTTTTCATTATCTTGTTAACAATGGAGATAAACACATCTATGAACATATCAATCTGAATGTGTACAGTGTTTGTATGTATGTTGACATATCTTTTAACTATGTTTACTGCTATACTAATCTGATTCTATGATTGTATGGATGTCTTTGTACATATTTGCATGTAGAAAATATTCCAGTAATATATGTACAGCTGTATATGTACAGCGAAGGGATAGAAAGAGACTTTGCAGTCATTGCATCCAGTGCACAATCACTTGAAAACACAAAAGGGGTGGTGTACAGATTCTCATTACAGATTAATACATTTCCATACTGGTCCAACAGCATGATTCCATAATGACACTTCTGCTGCAATTAACTGTTGGTAGGACACCATTTAAACTTATTGCCAACTACAAGACCCGCCCCCCATCCACAAATCTCGACACCCACTGACTCTACCTATTTTGACTTAATTCAATCTATCAGCATACATCTTAACATTATGGTTTTAGTTGACTAACTACCCATCCATTCACTGTGTGAATTAGTCGTGCTCACATTCACTTGCTCAAAACATTTATCAACTTTGTATCATACCTGACCTCTCATCCCTTGCAAAACCTGAACTAAATAACATCTCCAGAGCAGATTATAACCTCTTACCGGGTGGTATAAATAGTTTCTCTGCACCTTGCCCCTTGGGTGGAACAAGCAACAATGCTAATTTGTACAAGGCTTTATCCAAAGAATTGTACAAATGCACTGACTCTGCCTTACCTGATAGGACCTA
Source organism: Protopterus annectens (assembly GCF_019279795.1). Lineage (NCBI taxonomy): Eukaryota > Metazoa > Chordata > Ceratodontiformes > Protopteridae > Protopterus > Protopterus annectens. The sequence goes on from NC_056750.1 coordinate 863,617,349, forward strand.
GACAAGTTCCTCAAGGAATAACAAGTCTGCCTGGTACTTCACTGCCATTAGCAGGCTGTGCAATCTGAGGAAGAAATTGCTATCACTGAGTAAGATTGAATGAGCCTGCAACTATAAACTATCCATCATCACCTTAGACCAGCAAATAAGACTTGTTGTGAATTATTCCCAGGCCAACTACGATTAGAAATTAGCTTCCTTAAGTCAAGTCAACCACTACAGGTTCTTTATTTACACCCGTAACCTACATGGAAATGCCCATGTTGAATGCCGAGATCGTAGTTGACTATAACACATTCACTGAACATTGCTAACCTGATGGCTGACAGTTTCTTTAAAAACTTCACTGACCTCTCCATACCACACAATCCCAAGACATCCATACCACCTGTTCCCTACTTTGATTCGGTAAAGAGCAATTCATTAATGCCCTCTGCAAGTGCTGGCACATAGCATAAATGGGATGTGGTAACATCCCAACCTGTGTCATAGAACGTCTCCAATAAAATTTAGAAACACTATTTGGGAAAAGTTTTCAATCATAGTTTAAGCACAAGATTTGTCCTAGCTGAATGCAAAATGGCCACCATGATTATGTTACAGAAAGATGGTGCTTCCAGTGACACTAAGCTGTCGACCTATTAGCCTGACTTGCCTTAAACTCAAGGCCATGGCACAGATTGGCATGGATATTATCCACAAAGATATATGTAATGTCAAACACATGATCCCACTAAGATTGTATGTAACAAAGGGAGATCATGCATCTTAAACTTGCTCGACTACAAAGAGACCGATACCAGTAACATGGTTGCGGCGAAATATGTGCATGCAGCCTACCTAGCCTTAGACAAGGTAATTCACACTATACCCTACTCAGGCATTATTGACAAACTTGCCAAGCTATGTGTATAACATTATAATCATTAAACGGGTCACTTACTGGCTCACAGGTTCAACACATACATTCTACATAGGGCAATCGACATCCAACAACAGACCTGCACCCAGTGTTGTTCCACTGTGAGCAGTCCAGGTGCATCTACTGTTTGCCATCTAAAGGTTTGTGCCTGATAAAAGCTTGCTGATGACTGCAGCACGACACTGGTCATAGAATCTGCAAATGATGCCCACGTCCTACAATAGGGTCTTACACAAACAAATGATGATTCCAAAGTCAATGAAAAAACTGTACTTTCATCACTTTTGGTAACAGCCCTGTTCCTGGTAACTACCACACCAAGAGCAACACCCTAAGTTCACACTCATTGTTGAGAAACTTGAGCCCACAAGTTCCCAGGAATCCTACTTTCGATCAACATCTCTCCACAGTCTTAAGAAGGGCATTTTAATTTGCTCATCTCATTAAATTAATTTCTAACCTCCCTGTTCTATTTCCTGATTAGGCTAATAATTAAGTACAACACCCATTTTGTCATGTACACTTCCTCTTACCTGCAACAATCGGAGAAACCACGATGGTTCCACACCTGGAAAATGTAAGGTCTTTACTATCTACTCTGTGTGGATAATGTGCTATCCATGTCTCTTTATTCTGATTCATACAGATGAGTCAGAGGTGATCTCTGCCTTACATGTAAGGCAATCCCTGACTTGTCTTTATTGGGAATGCTGCATATTGGCTATTAAAATGCCACACTGGCTACTCATTGTAAACAATGTAACCTGGTATATCACATTTACAGATCATGCTGGAGGAACAAATTTGCCA